>NC_057813.1:27135807-27238787 GCF_018294505.1 Triticum aestivum | reverse complement strand
GGGGTGTGGCGTATCACAAAACGGACGAAATGGACTTGTGTTGGAGCGCTACGGTCGAAACGGGGGGGGGGGAGGGTGTCGGATTTCGGCTTCCGGCAGACCCTCTAGATTCGAACACTGGGGTGCGCGCGGAGATTTCGCCCCCTGCCTACCTGCACCTCACCGCCTTGCTATGATCTAAGCAATCAAAGGAACAACACAAGAGACACAGAGTTTATACTGGTTCAGGCCACCATTGTGGTGTAATACCCTACTCCACTGTGTGGTGTGGTGGATTGCCACTTGGGCTGATGATGAACAATACAAGGGAGAACAGCCTCGCGAGGGTCTGTTCTTGGCTGGTGCGTGAACTACTAGGGGAGTTCAGTCGCTCTCTCTACTGGTTCCCTCGTGATGACCAAATGCCTCTACCTTGTGGTGGCTAGTCCTATTTATAGGCAAAGGCCCTGGGCCTCTTCCCAAATATTGAGCGGGAAGGGCGCCAATAATTGGCCATTTTGAAGGGGAACATCTAGTACACTTATCCTGACTAAAGTTGGTCCTCGCCTGCCAAAGGCTCTGGTGCTGACGCCAGCTTGGGCTCCACGATGACCTCCATCCTGCCGTTCTGCTGGTCTTGGCCTTGTTGCACCGAAATGGATGGCTTTGCTTGATACTCTCGCCTGCGCTTCCTCCCTGCTTCCCAACGTGAGGTACCCTTGGCCTTGTTGCACCGAAAGAGGAAAGGTAGGACACTGCACGGTCTGGCGCCCGCCTAGCGCCCTTGGTCATCATGGCTTGCGTCATGGGCACCTCGTGAGGTACCCCGCCTTGATCTCTCCGCCTCCTCGCGAGCTAGCCTGACGAGGCCGCTCCTGAGGAAGCCTCCTGTCGTCCGCCCCGCAAGGTTTGGCCCCTCGCGAGGGTCTTGAGCTCGTGCTGATGAAGATGGGCCATGCTGGGCCACCGCTTGAGCCACGCCGCAGGCCGCAGGCAGGCAAGTCTGGGGATCCCCGTTCCTAGAACACCGACAATAGCCCCCGGTCCCAAGGCACGCCCGAACTTGGCTGAGCAAAGAGGCGAAGGGGCAAGTGTGAAGCGCCGCGGGCCCTAACAGCCTGCGGCCTCGGGCGCCGCGTGGCGGTTGATTGGACATGGGTGGCCCTGCTTCCCCACGACTCCTCATTTTGCGCCCAGCTATTGCACACAGCCTTTCCTCTTTTTGCTGCTCGACCGTCCCCTGCTCTTCCTCCTCTTGAGATCCAGTCTCTGCTTCCAATCCAATCTCAAATCTTCCCTCTTCTCGTCGCCATGGCTCCGACGAAGAAGCGAAAAGGGAAGAAACCGGTGCCTCCGCCTCGCTCGCCGTCATCGTCGGCTCCCGCCGTCGATCACTCGATCATACTCAACCGTGAAGGCTTGGGCAAGGTCAGCTCTGCTCTGGCCACCATCTTCAACGAGTGCGGGAGGATGACAGCCTGGCCCGCACCCTACTTCTCCATCGACAGGGTGGTCGCCGAGGTCCAGTACTTTGCCGATGCCCTGTGGGCGGGATTGGTTCCCCCCTTTTCAGATTTCTTCAACGCTGTGCTTTCCCATTACCAGATCCATATGATGCATTTGGGTTCTGAATCCATTACTCTTCTTGCCGTCTTCGCCTTTGTCTATGAGGCGATGATGGGAATCCCTCCTTTGGTTGCCTTGCTGCGCCACTTCTTCTCTCTGCGCCTCGTCGATCCCACCCAATGATCAGGATGCGTGAACTTCATTGCCGCACCAGAAACAGCGGCTTTAGGGATTGATTTCAGCCTTCCTCCGTCCGCGCCTGGGTTCCGCGAGCGGTGGCTGTACATAGATGTAGGGGTGCCCAGCCCCCTGCTTTTAGAGCCAAAGTCGCCCGTTGTCCCCAATTCAGGCTGGGGCCAAGAGACGCTCGTGAGCCCCCGGCTCATCTTCGTATGGCATCGCTTCGTGCTCTTGAGGGCACTTGGTGTGACGGCACCCAAGGTGGTGAAGGAGTTCATGCTACGCCGCATTGCTCCTCTCCAGTGCCACTCCTGCTGGATGTGGGCCTTCAGCGGGCACGAAGATCGCATGAGGCTCCAGGAGGAGGACCTGACGCCCGTAGCGCTGAGGAAGGTGCTCTTGGTCTTGACTGGGGACCCTTCCCCCGGCAGCATCTGACATGGGGGGCTTTGCTGTACCTTTGCTCGAACAAGGGCGACTTTGTGAAGCAGATGCCCAGCTTTGATGAATGGGGGCTGCGCCCTGCTGGCCTTACGGGTCCTCGCGAGAACCCAGTGATGGTGACTGCCCTCCCAGTCACCCACGGCGGTCCTTCCTCGAGTGGCGGAGCAGGGAGGCATGGGCCGCCAGAGGCGGAGGGGGCCCCCATCGGAGTGATGACGCCAGGCGGCACTCCTGAGGGGGCAGCTCCTAAGGCCCGTACTGCTGCGGCTGGAGGTGTTGGGCCATTGCCCACGGCGTCCGTGGTTGAGGCCCCTAGGGCCCCAGCTATCCTTCTTGGTGAGGCGACCAGCGGCGTGCATCAGGTCGACTCACCAAACACTGGGCATCTTGACGCTTCTTCCTCATCGCAGGCTGATCCCTGCGCTCAACTCCTGGGTCGCTTCTGCGTGGACTTCGAGGCCCTCCGGAAGAAAAGGGAGGCCTTGGGTGATGATTACCCTTACCGCCTGCTGAAGTGCCAGAAGTATTTCACCATTGATGAGTAAGGCTTCCCCTTTCCTAGCTCCTGATCCTCCCATTGCTTTGGCTGATCCTTGCTCTGCAGGGCCCTTCCTGCCGAGCTCATGGAGATGGCTGAGGAGCCATCCCCCCAGGCTCCGCCCTCTCCACCATCTTCGAGCGCTCCGAGTTCCAGCAGAGCCCTTGCGGTGAGGCCGGCCGGAGAGGTGAGCCATCCTGTGGTGCATCACGGCCCTGTGTGCCTCGCGACCCTCCTTCGTGAGCCTGCTTGGGGCATAGCCAGCCTGCCTTGGGCTTCGCGTCTGATCGTGGATGGCGATTGGCTGAGGTCGGCCATGCGCCCTTCATTTGGGGATGGGCCGGCTCCTGGCCGGGCTTCTGGCGAGGCGTGCCCGGCCATCGCGAGGGCGCCAGCCCCGAGCCCCCTGCCCAGAGAGGGAGTGCTGATTCGCGGCCCCCTGCACTTACTTATGGCGGAGGACGACGCAGAAGACATGCTTGAGCGCGCCCGGAGGCGTCGCACTCTTCGCCAAGAGTTGCTCCGGAGGGCGGCTGACGCGGTGAGCAAGCTTGGTGAAGAGCTTGATGATGAAGACGGGCGCCTTGAGGCTGAGGGCCTGCGCCTGGCTGAAGAGAGGCGCAAGCTGAAGGCGGCTGTTGCCCTTGCGCGCCACCAGAATGACCTCGACAACGAGGAGGCCAAGGCATTGCTGGCGGCCTCTCGGGAGGCTCTTTCCTAGGCCGTCGAGGAGGCCCGAGGGGCTGACCGGTGGCGCAAGGCGTCGGAGGTGCGGGCACAGGAACTCTTGGCCCGGTGCCACTCCCTGGAGCAGCAAGTGGAGCTGCACGAGATGGCCCTTGCGTCGATGATGGTGGCTTCTATCGACCAGGCAGAGCTCCTGTGGCATGAGGAGGCGCTGACACTGGAAGCATCCGAGCGCGCACGTGATCTTGAATGTCTGGAGACGAGAGAGCGCTTGGTGACACAGGCGGAGGATGACGTCGCTGCGCGTGAGGCCCGAGTCCTGGAAGAGGTTGAACGCGGGGTGACAACGGCCCGCTTGAACCTCGAGCGCGAGTTTCAGGAGAGGCTAGGGTTGATCCGGTTCGAGGCTGAAGGCAGGACCGCCGCCCTGAGGGCCAAGCTGGAGGAAGCGACGCGGCGGGTCGATGCTTCTCGGGCCGCCCTCGACGTAGCGCAGGAGGAGCTGACTACCTCCTGCGCCGAGGCGCATCTTCTCCGCCAGCGGGTGGACGAGGCTGAGGCCGTTGCGCGGCAGAACAAGGATGAGATACGCCTGCGGCAGATTCTGGAGCACAAGCACGGCCCCATGCTCGCCAGGCTCCGGGAGAGAGCTAGCGCGGCCTTGGGTAACATCTGCGAGGCGGCTATTGACCAGCCCCACATAGTCAACTATGCTGGCAATCTTCTGTTCTTCACCGACGTGGTGACGCGGCTGGAGGCGCGCTCGGTCGGAGCCAACAGGCTGGTGGAGGAGAGGAGCCGCACCCTGCTCGGGCGCACCTTCTCTCGTGTCTTCAGCTACCTTCAGAACATGGACCCCAACTTCGACTTTGACGCCGCCATCGCCCCAGTACCCCAGGCCGTCCGAGGCGACCTGGCGCGCTGGGTGGAAGACAACGTGGATGCCCTTGTTAGGGCCTTCGCTTCGGATAATGACAACGTGGTCGTGGCTGCTGATGAAGGTGATGTGGTGAACGGCCCTGGCGCCACTGCCGGTGACGCGGAGGGCGATGGTGAGGCCAGCGACGCCAGCGACGATTCAGGAGGCGCCCCTGAGGATGCATTGGGGGATTTATCCGACTGATAGTGTGTTGTCCCTGCTTCCTTACCCTGCGTAGATAGAGTTCGGGCCTTGCCCTGAAGATTGTAAGAGCATTTTGGGAGGGGGAGCCCCTCATGTAAAAACTCGCATTCAGCGTACTAGTAGATGCAATATCACTCGTATGCCTGCGCCAAGCGGCTGACTTTGCGACGAGCTGGTTGGCTTGTTCACCTTCGACCTGCGTGGGCCTCGAGTCAGCCTGCGGAGGGCCGTGGTTCCTCGAGCGTCTCCTGAACGAGCACATCGAACGTGTAATGAAAACCTCCTAAGAGGGCGTGGCGACGGCATTCTGGGTTGCACACAAGCTAGGCCTGGCCCGGCTCGCGAGGGGCTCACGAGGGGAGGCAGCTGAGGCGAAGTGGTAACCAGAATGCTAGAGATTTCTCGAACGAGACTAAACACCCCTTCCCCGAACACACGCAAATCCTCGAGCTCAAATCCAACTTAAATTCAACGGGGGAAAACGACAACCAAGGGGGGAAAAGCAACGAAAGCAGAAGAAAGGTTGTGTCCAGCACCTAATCTAGTCTTGGACGTCTTCTCACCAGCGCGGAGCTAAGTGCTACCACTGGGCGTGGGAGGGAGCCCCAGGGCCTGAGGCCGGCACCCCTGAGACTCCGAGGCGTGTACAACCCCACTCATTATTACGTGAGAGTGTCAGAGGGCGGCGAGCTTCACAGGCACTGGGCAATCTTCACAGGCATCGGCCTTGCTTCATATCGCCAGATGAGGGCCCCGCCTTGCGCCACACTCTAGTGCCACCGAAGACGACCGGAAACCAGGACGCCGCCGATGGGGTAGAGCGGTCGCCAGCGGTTCCCCCGACGACCACAGGTCCTCTGCAAGGGGCAGGCCCTAAGGCACCTCCCCAGCAGAGGGCCTACTTCCTGAGGACGCCTTGCTCCGAACGCCGCGGTGGTGATGCCGGATCTTGGCCCCTCTCCTGCAGCCCCCGGCGCCCTCCTCCTGAGGGGTAGGAAGCTGCGGGAGTGGGGCAGCCGCCCGTTGCGGTGACCTGCACCTCCTGCGATCCATGGTTGGCGTATGCCTGCTCCTGAGGAATTAGTGGTACCTGATACTCGTTGTTTCCAACGTAGCCGGCCGGGCCTCCTTGGGGCTCCTGGAAAAGTTCAGCTTCTGGCGTCTCGTCCCCCCAGCTTGGTCCGAGGAAAGAGCCTTGTTCGTCCTCATGTGTGCGCCTTTGGTCCATCATGTGGGGTACGTAGTCTTCTGGGGCCGCCATTCCAAAGGCCGCGCCACAGCGCCCCACGCGCCATGAAGTGCTACTTGAGGCGCCCGCCTGGGGGTGGTAGCATGGCGTCCCATCAGGGTCGTGGGTTGTGGCGAGTCCTCCTTCGATGGCCAGAGGCGGAGGCAGTGCCGCTGCTGGCCCGGTGCTGACGGCCTGGCCGGCGTTGGGGTGGCCTTGGAGTCCGCTTGGGGATGCACGGGCGTGCATGGAGCCCCCGTGCGGGCCACCCTGGACCTGAGGTGGGAGTTGGGTGCAGAAGGGGTTAGCCCTAGAAGCGGCAAAGCCCAGGAGCTCTGGCACCCGCTCTAGCAGCACGTCGTGACCGCCTTCCAGCAGCCTGCACTGTAGCAGCTCTCGGGCCACTGTGAGCGCGGCCCTCGAGTTCGCCTGCTCCCGTCGGGTGTACGGCGCCGTGGCCGCAGCGTGATGGGAGGCCCTCGCCGCCAAACGCAATTGCCGCGTCATGGGAGCTGTCGTTGCCTGTCCGCGCCGCCCGCGGCCCGCAGCGCCCTGCGGACTGCAAGCTGCCTAGGGCATGGGGTTGCCCGGGGCGAGCGGCTCTGCATGGGCGGTCCAGGCCGCCCAGGGATCAGGGTTGCCTACCTAGTCATCGGACATGATGATGACGATGCGACAGTATGCGAAGCTGCAGAAGGTGGATTC
The DNA here is from genome assembly GCF_018294505.1 of Triticum aestivum. Lineage (NCBI taxonomy): Eukaryota > Viridiplantae > Streptophyta > Magnoliopsida > Poales > Poaceae > Triticum > Triticum aestivum. Next base: position 27,232,337 of record NC_057813.1, on the reverse strand, counting down.
CGGCGCACCCCTACCTGGCGCGCAAAATGTCGGATTTTGGGTTCCGGCAGACCCTCTAGATTCGAACACTGGGGTGCGCGCGGAGATTTCGCCCTCTGCCTACCTGCACCTCACCGCCTCGCTATGATCTAAGCAATTAAAGGAACAACACAAGAGACACAGAGTTTATACTGGTTCAGGCCACCATTGTGGTGTAATACCCTACTCAAGTTTGTGGTGTGGTGGATTGCCTCTTGGGCTGATGATGAACAATATAAGGAAGAACAGCCTCGCGAGGGTCTGTTCTTGGCTGGTGCGATGAACTACTAGGGGGAGTTCAGTCGCTCTCTCTACTGGTTCCCTCATGATGACCGGATGCCTCTACCTTGTGGTGGATAGTCCTATTTATAGGCAAAGGCCCTGGGCCTCTTCCCAAATATTGAGCGGGAAGGGCGCCAACAATTGGCCATTTTGAAGGGGAACATCTAGTACACTTATCCTGACTAAAGTTGGTCCTCTCCTGCCAAAGGCTCTGGTGGTGACGCCGGCTTGGGCTCCACGACGACCTCCATCCCGTCGTTCTGCTGGTCTTGGTCTTGTTGCATAGAAATGGATGCCTTTGCTTGATGCTCTTGCCTGCGCTTGCTCCCTTTGCACTAAAGAGGAAAGGTTGGACACTGCATGGTCTGGCGCCTGCCTGGCGCCCTTCGTCGTCATGGCTTGCGTCATGGGCACCTCGTGAGGTACCCTGCCTTGATCTCTCCGCCTCCTCGCGAGCCAGCCTGACGAGGCCGCTCCTGAGGAAGCCTCCTGTCGTCCACCCCGCGAGGCTTGGCCCCTCGCGAGGGTCTTCAGCTCATGCTGATGAAGATGGGCCATGCTGGGCCGCCCCTTGAACCACGCCGCAGGCCGCAGGCAGGCAAGTCTGGGGACCCCCATTCCCAGAACGCCGACAGAGGGGTGTGGCGTACCGCAAAACCGGACTCCACGGGGTACTGTTCATCTCCACCGTCGACCTCCTCCAGCCTCCACGGGCTACAATCGACCTCCTCCAGCCTCCACGGGCTCCTGTTCATCCAGCCTCCACCGCGCGCTACTCCACCGGCTACTGTTTAACCACCCCTCCACGGGAACCCCTCCACCGTCTACTGTTCATCCAGCCCTCCACACCACGAGGTCCTATTCAACCACCCCTCCACGGGCACCCCTCCACCGTCTACTGTTCATCCAGCCCTCCACACCACGGGGTCCTGTTCAACCACACCTCCACGGCCACCCCTCCACCGTCTACTATTCATCCAGCCCTCCACACCATGGGTTCCTGTTCATCCAGAGGCAATGCCACCGCTCACTGTTCATCCAAACCCCCCTTCAACGCTCACTGTTCATCCCAGAGGCAGCATCGATCGGCTTGAGTTAGCAGCAGTAGGGAAGGAATCGCTCCATCGGGTTCAGTTAACAGCCATCGATCCATCCCTCGGGTTCAGTAACTCGTAGCCTGCAATGCAATCGCTCGGGTTCAGTTAGAGCCCAACGTCTCGCTCGGGTTCAGTTAGACCCAACGCCTCGCACACACGCGTGTACGTACGAGAGAAACACGCATCGCTCTCCCACCGTAACCGGAAACTCCCCAAAATTTTCCTCCCCCTCACTTCTACCATGGTTTTTTCTATCATGGACGGCCCAAAGAATTGTCATAGAAGTAGGAGCCTACCACATCTATGATAATACCGGGTTTGTCACAATTATCGTCATAGAAGTGTCATATGTATGAAACAAAAAAAAATCGTTCGGCCCAAAATGTCACGGATGTGTCTTTTTTTTGTAGTGATTGCAAGAAAAACCAATCTAGTTGGCCAAACCAAACCGAAAATTCGAAGAGAAATATAAATATATCAATTCATGCATATAAGAACTCAGAGAAGATTCAAATAATATTCATAGATAAGTTGATCATAAATCCACAATTCATCAAATCTCGACAAACACACCATAAAAGAAGATTACATCAGATAGATCTCCAAGAACATCGAGGAGAACATTGTATTGAAGATCAAAGAGAGAGAAGAATCTATCTAGCTACTAGGTATGGACCCATAGGTCTGTGGTACACTACTCACGCTTCATCGGAAGGGCAATAGGGTTGATGTAGATGCCCTCCATGAGCGATTCCCCCTCCGGCAGATTGCCGGAAAAGGCCCCAAGATGTGATCTCATGGGCACAAAAGGTTACGACGGTGGAAAAGTAATTTTGTTGCTCTTTCAGATGGTTTGGGAATATTTGAGGTTTTATAGAACTGAGAAGGAGGTCTGCGGACTCCCGAGGGGGCCACAAGCTAGGGAGGCGTGCCCCCTAGGGCGCACCCTAGAGGCTTGTCACCTCCTCGGGACTCTTCTGACTTGGATCTCAAGTTTTGTTGATGTCTTCTGGTCCAAGAAAAATCATCGTGAAAGTTTAATTCCGTTTGGACTCCCTTTGATATTCCTTTTTTGTAAAACTAAAAAACAAGGAAAAAACAGAAAGTGGAACGAGGCTCTAGGTTAATAGGTTAGTCCCAAAAATAATATAAATAGCATATTAATGCATATAAAACATCCAAAATAGATAATATAATAGCATGGAACAATAAAAAATTATACATACGCTGGAGATGTATCACCAAGAACCACATAAGGGGGGCACCTAGGTTGGCACAATCCACTAGGGCGCGCCCCCCCTCAGGCGCGCCCAGGTGGGTTGTCCCCACCTGGTGGCCCCGTAAACCTCAACCCTGATACTATAAAATCACATTTTCGGAGAAAAAATCAAGGAGAAAGAACTATCACATTTCCCTTTGCCAGATCTGCAGTCCATTTGGGACTCCGGAGAGGGGAATCTTCAATATTCTTCATCACCAGCCCTTCTCCATCGCCAATTCCACGATGCTCCCCACCAGGAGTGAGTAATTCCTTCGTAGGCTCGCTGGTCGGTGAGGGAGTTAGATGAGATTCATCATGTAATTGAGTTAGTTTTGTTAGGTCTTCATCCCTAGTATCCATTATGTTCTGAGATTGATGTTGCAATGAATTTGCCATGCTTAATGCTTGTCACTTTGGGCCCGGGGTGCCATGATTTCAGATCTGAACCGTTTATGTTATCACCATTATATCTATGTTCTAGATTCGATATTGCAAGTTATAGTCACCTACTACATGTTATGATCCGCAAACCCCGGAGTGAAAGAAGTCGGGATACTTATCGGTGATGACCGTAGTTTGAGGAATTCATGTATTCACTATGTGTTAATGCTTTGTTCCGGTTCTCTATTAAAAGGAGGCCTTAATATCCCTTAGTTTCCATATGGACCCCGCTGCCACGGGAGGGTAGGACAAAATATGTCATGCAAGTTATTTCCATAAGCATGTATGACTATTTACGGAATACATTCCTATATTATATTTATGAACTCGAGCTAGTGTCGTATCGCCCTAGGTTATGACTGTTATATGATGAATATCATCCAACGAATTCACCGATCCAATGACTATGATTTTCTTTTACATTGTTCTTGCTAAGTTATAACTACTATTGGTATTGTCACACTTGCTACAAAAACTATTGCTATCATTGCTACCGTTAATGTTACTATTGCTACTACTATCAAAATTATCATATTATTTTTCCTCTGATCATCTTGCTACAGATAATTAATCTCCAGGTGTGTTTGAATTGACAACTGAGCTACTAATACTTGAAAATATTCTTTGGCTCCCCTTGTGTCGAATCTATAAATTTGGGTTGAATACTCTACTGTCAAAAATTGTTGTGATCCCCTATACTTATGGGTAATGAAGACCTTTTTCTGGCGCTGTTGCCGGGGAGCATAGCTATATTTTTTGATTCACTTGGAATTATTATCAATTTATCACCATGAAGAATCTGAAGGGTACCAAGACTAAGATTTTTCCCTCTAAGATGAGGGGAGGTAAGGAAGTGCCATCTAGCTCTGCACTTGGGTCACCTTCTGTTATGACTAGATTTGCAACACCACCACATGCTATTAATCTTGATATGTAGCAAGTTATTGATGATGCTAATTCTATGAATGCTAGTCATGATGATGCTAGTACCTTGCTTGATGGTGATGTGCCAGTAGGTGATTTTCTTGATCAACAAATTGCTAGAGTTAAAAATATCAAGAATGATGAAACTAATGAAGTTGCTAAAACTGATGAAGTACTTGAAACTAAAAATCTTGAAACACCTATTAGACCTAGCTCTCCTAGATATGAATTGCCTAAAGTACCCAAATGTTATGTTATGGATGAGGAGACAGCTAGAGATTTTCTTGCTTTCAATGATAGAGATGATCTTAAGAATTTATTATGCAAACTGAACGAGAAATCTTTGAATGCTAGAATGAAATGTGATCCTAAGTTTGCTACTTCACCTTTCTTTGTTGATGATAAGGATTATGAATTCCCTGTCGACCCAGAGTTTATTACTTTGGTTGAATCTGATCCTTTCCATGGTTATGAAACTGAAACTGTTGTGGCACATCTCACTAAATTAAATGATATAGCTACCCTTTTTGCTCATGAGTATAAAATTTGCTATTATTATATTCTCAAATTATTTCCATTCTCATTAAATGGTGATGCTAAGATAGGGTACAATACTCTTTCTCCTGGTTATGTGTGTAGTCCCCATGATATGATTTATTACTTCCCTGAAAAATATTTTCCTGCTCATAAGAAACAAGTTGCCTTACAGGAAATATTTAACTTCATGCAAATTGAAGAAGAGAGTATCCCACAAACTTGGGGAGGCTTATCCAATTGCTTAATGCTTAGCCTGGTCGTCCTCTTAAGAAAAATGAAATACTTGATATCTTCTATAATGGACTAACCGATGCTTCTAGGGACTTCCTAGATAGTTGTGTTGGTTGTGTTTTCAGGGAAATAACTATGGAACAAGCTGATGAGTATTGAATAACACATTGAAAAATTATGATGATTGGACTCTTCCTGAACCACGGCATAAACCCCTTAAGAAGGGGGGTATCTTATATCTTAGTCCGGAAGATATGCAAGAGGCAAAGAAATCTATGAAGGAAAAAGGTATTAAAGCAGAGGATGTTAAAAATTTACCTCCTATTGAAGAAATACATGGACTTGATGAACCACCACCCAAGGTGGTAGAGGTAAATTATCCAATGAAATTTAATGATAATGACAATCCTTATAATATGCATCCTAGTCAATGCCTTCATGAGTTTGATAATTACATTAGAAAGCAAGATCACTTCAATGCAAATGTTATGAAACAATTGAAATATAATTATGATATGATTGCTCGCTTGAGTGACTTGTTATTTGGAATTACCAATGATATTGGAGGTGTGGGAAAACATGCATCTATGGTTCAAACTCAATTAGAATAAGTTGCTAAATCTCAAAGAGAATTGCTTGATGAAATGAATAATAATATCTATGACTTTGCTGTTATAGTAGCAACTAGAGGAGGTAAAATGACTCGGGAACCTCTCTATCCTGAAGGTCACCCTAAATGAGTTGTATAAGACTCACAAATAATTAACACTGGTGTACCTAGTCCTGCTAAAAAGAAAAGGAAGAAAATAAATGATAGGACTTTACCTACCTCTAGTGAACCTGAAGTAGAAATACCATCTGAAAATAATAATGATGTTTCTATTTCTGATGCTGAAACTCAATCTGGTAATGAACACCTAGCGATAATGAAAAAGAAAATGATGTTTATGAAGATACTTCAGCACACAATGATAAAGAACCAGATAATGATATTGAAATAGAACCTGTTGTTGATCTTGATAACCCACAATCTAAAAATAAAAGATATGATAAAAGAGACTTTGTTGCTAGAAAACATGGAAAAGAAAGAGAGCCATGGGTTCAAAAGCCCTCGCCGCTCGTCCGGAGATTGGCCTCCAGCTGCGCCACTTTTACCTCCAGCTCTTTCTTGGCGGCCTCGGCAGCCGCGGCAGCATCCCTTGCTTCTTGGAGAGCGCCACCAATTGCTTGCTCCCGCGCGGCGAGCTCTTCCTCGTGGCTCTCAAGGTTCACCTTGCGCTGCGCCAATTCTCCCTCCCGTGCAGATAACCTCTCGGCAGCAAGCCGCTGCTGTTCTTCAACCTCAGCCTTCGCGAGGAGGAAGGCCTTCCTCTCCTCGGCGACTTGCTCCCGCTCCTCCGCCAAGCTCCGGAGAGTTTCCTGCCTGAGATCCCGGAGCTCCTCCGCGCGCTTCTCAATGTCGACTCCCGCCCTCGCGACAAGCGCTTCTTGGGAGGCCAACTTGGCTTGTCGGGCGCGGTAGAGCGACGTCAGCTTCCGCAGCAGCCGCTCCTCTTTGGGCTCCTCGCTGCTGCTTGGCGCGTCAACCAGCGTCAATCCGACGGAGGTGAGCACCTCTCCGTCGAAAGTTTCTCCCTCGACCGGCGCCCTGGAGCTCGAAGCCCAGGGGAGCTTGATGAAGACACCATCGCCGGCCTTCAAGTAGGCGTCGGGCTGGGGCTCCTCGGAGTCTGGCTCTGCGGCAGCGGCGGGAGGATCGGCGGTCGGTGCAGCGCCTGGCGCTCCTACGGCCTCAGGGCCGTCACTACGACCACCGGATCCCTCGCCGGCTTCTGCGGCAGCAGCCTTGGCGGCCTCTTCGCCGGCGGGCTCATCAGCGCCGGCCTCTTCTTCAGCGGCTTCGGTCTCCATCGGCTCAGTGGCGGATGGATCTGAAGAACGAAGAAGGGAGAGAAGTCAAGCGAATATGAAAAAGGAAAGTCCGAAGAAGAAAAGCCCAAGGGCAAGTTTTTTAGGCAAGTGGATTACCTGTGTTGGGATCTGCGGTCGCGGTCTCAGCCGCCGAAGGATCATTGGCGTCTTCCCTTGCCGGAGAACCAGCCCTTGCCGGAGAGCGCTCCCTTGATGGGGACTCCTCCCTTGGCGGCGTAGTCGAAGCAGATGGCGCTTCGGGGGCAGCTTCCGGGCCCTCCTGGTGGGGCTGTCTGCTCCTACACAAATTCAATAATCAAGATATCAGTAAGAGAAGAGAGCACCCATGCGCACCAGACGGCGGGAAGTAAATTATAAACTTACGCTGGGGGCTGCGCTGGGGGCTGCTCTGGGGAGTAGTGGCCAGGTCCGTCAAGGTGGGTTCAGGCACGCCCCCTGCTGACATGGTGGGATCGTCTTCGATGACGATCACCGAGGCCTTGGCCCTCTTCACCGCTCTCTGGGCCAGCGTCCTGAAAAGGAATGGATTCAGATCAAAGCAAGTCAGATATAGAATGAAAGTGACAAGATTGAGGAACTACGAGGACAGCAAGAAAGCTTACTCTTCTTCTTCATCATCGGAGCTGAGCGCAGAGAGATCGAAGTCCGGCTCGCCTCTGGTGCGACGAGGCGGAGGAGTGGGCTCCCTTGCCCGCTTGGCAGGAGCAGCAGCGATGGACCGGGAAGGTCCCGCTCCAGTTGCCGCAGCGGCGGGAGGCGCTCCCGCGGCAACGATGCTTGCCGCGGTAGAGCGTGTCGCGCGGCTCGGCGGCTGTTGACCCGTCTGCCGACCCGCTGCATCACCAGCCCTGCGGAGACGCCTTCTTGGTGCAGCCGGGGGCTCCACTTGCGGCAAGCTGTCTGAAGGCTCGGGCTCTTCCTTGTCGGGCTCGCTCGGCTCAGCTTCGGGGCCAGCAAGATCCTCCTCGCCGGCGAACTCCTCGCGCTCGGCAAGGCTTGCTGCCTCTGCTGCCTCTGCCTCCTCCTGAGTGAACCCGAACTCGCCAGCGGCAGCTGCTGCCGCAGCGTCTTCCGCCCTAGTGGCGATGCGCTGCAGCTCCACGTCGGTAGTGTCACGGGTGAGGCTCCTCTGCTCGTCGGCGCGGATAGGCACTTCCTCCAGGCTGTCGAAGAACGCCCGCATGACGTCATCCGCAGGCTCTTGCCAAGTTGGGGCGATTCCATGCGAATCGCACAACGGCATCATTGCACGGATCCGGTCAAGTGAAGAATTGTTGCACAGCGGAACGACGCTCCTCGGCAACAGGAACGGGTGCTGAGGGTCACGTTTGAACAGCTCCAGGAGCATTGCATCCAGCTCCAGGACGGTGAAATTGAAGTTGAGGCCCGGGCGCAGCCTCATGATGTCCGTCGAGTTCTTGAACTCCCAGGCGGGTCTCCCTCTCTCTTGCAGGGGGCAATGCCGCGGCGAAGGAAATCTGCGCCGACAGCGCCTATAGTGAGCCCGGCAAGCCTAAGGCGGAGGATTCGGGTGACTGCGATCTTCAGCCTGTCGTCTTCCGGGGCCACGTTGCTCCAATCATTGCCGCGTACTATTGGGGCTTGGCGCACGGCAGTGAACGGCTGCGGGTTCTCCTCAACGATCCAGCACCACTCCGCCCTCCACTCCTCCCATTTGCTGCGAAGCTCTCCCTCCAGATAGGCTTCTTTCTTGCCGACTCTCGAGATCCAGGCGATTCCTCCGGCAAGGGGCTCTCCTCTCTCGACTCGAGGCATGTAGAAGTGGCGGAACAGGGCTACGTTTGGGTGGACTCCGACAAAGTTTTTGCACAGATGTGCAAAAACCGCCATGGTCAGAACAGCGTTGGGAGTGAAATCTAGGAGGCGGAGCCCGTATGTGTTCATGATATCACAGAAGAACTCCGAGAAGGGCGGGCAGAGCCCGCAATAGAAGAATAGCGTGAAGAATGGGTACCCGTTTGGAGCCAGGTCCGATGCGGTGGCCGGGAGTACCCTCGTGCGCGGGTGCGCACGCGTCTCCGTCGACCAGAAAAGGTAGTAGTACTCCCTCAGCTCCTTGGCACCGAGCTGAGGGGGGAAGATGGCCCGCTCCTTCCGTAGCACCGCGAGCCGCTGCGCCTCGGCCGACTTCACGCCCTTCCCCTTGTCGGCTTTCGGAGCCATGGTGGAGGTGGCAGGGGGGATCGGCGGTGTTAGTGGTGCTGGTGGCGACAGGGGGCGGAGCGCTGCTCTCTTTCTGCTTCAAGAAGGAGGGGGGAGCGGCAGAGATTTCTGGACTTAGAGGAACAAACGGCGAAGTGGGGAAACTGCCCCTGTTTCCCCTGCTTATAAAGAGGGAGGGGGCGGACGTTTCGCCCTTCCGAATAAAGAACCCCCCACGATCTCTCCCACGATGCCGCGTTCAGAGCGTGCCATCGGGGGAGGGCGCAGTGGATACGGAGCAAGATTCGGCGTTACCCGGGCTGCGCGTGCCCGTGCCCTGTTTTGGGCCTGGCCCAACAGCGCTCGGCACCGTGTGTGGCCCAGGCCCGGGGGCTCCTGTCGGTGTACTAGAGTAGGGGTACCCTAGTACCCCGAACTTGTGCACGGGCAGTTGCAGCGCCCCGAGGCAAGGGCTTGCCGGGTGACCGCCAAGATACTCCGTGGCTCCTTTGGAGCCATTCAAGAACAAAGTATTTAAGTCAACAAGACAAGGCCCCGACAAGAGAAGCTTGCCTGGAAGGCCAACCGAGGCATCTCAAGGAACTTGCCGCGACGCGCCACGTGTCCCGGCAAGGCTTGGTAAGCGACAAGCTTTCGGGCACGACAAGACCACGACCGCGGCAAGACGCTTGCCGCGGCAAGCGGCCACTCTGTGCCCTCGCTCCAGCGCATCAACCAACGTGTCGCCCCGGGGGCTTTTCCAGGCACGCGTGGCGGAAGGCTATGCAGCCAGCGGTAAGCGGTGGCATGCGTTGCTGACAAGATCGCCATCATGGCAGGCGATGGCGCCCCTGACGGTCCTTTTATACACTGCTTAGGCGATACAGACGGGCATTTAATGCCCTTGTCCCCTGCCGTCAGGGTTAGGTAGAAAGCACTGTACAAGTAGCTGTACCAACCACCTCTCGTTTTACATTTTTACCCTTCTCTGTGTTGCCACCTGTCGGTGACCCCTTGTGCATATAAAAGGAGGCCCATGCGCAACATAGAAGGGGGGGTCGGTTCGACTAGTGGGAGAGTTTCGGATCATTTCGAAGCCAGAAAACACTTAGCTCTCTAGAAAAAGAACAGAATACAATCAGACAAGCAGCAGTAGGAGTATTATGTCAGGACCCCGACTCAATGCCACATCGATCTAGCATGTAACACCTCATATCACTTTTCGGCCTCACGCACGGTATTCTCACGGGTGTCGCCTTACCTTTGCCCGGGACCGTTTGCGCCTTTTGGCACACGTATATGACAGTGTCGCTAGCATCCATATGATAAGGAGCCCGGGCTGACATGGCTAGTCGTAAACCCAAAGTGGCACTAACTTACAGGGACAGGCATCCATGACCCAGCATCGAACGTGTCGGTCATCAGCGAGTGAATCCAGGCTGTAGCACTGGGCTAGCAGGACTCCGGTGAACCGGGCTGTAGCGGGCTAACAGGACTCCGGTATTCATCGCGTGACATTTCCCCGAAGGGACAGACACAGGAACGAAGAAGGACACATGCCGGCCAGCCTAAGTGTTCCGGAGCAGTAGCAAGCTACCATCGCTCACTGGAAACACTAGGAGACATTTCCCGGTAAGAGAGGCTACCAAGGATAAACAACTAGATAGCCAGATCCCACACATACCAAGCATTTCAATAACGTACACACAATATGCTCGATATGTGCAAATACAACATGGCATCACAACATGACTCTATGACTCAAGTATTTATTCAATAGCCTCCGAGGAGCGAGATATTACAAACAGGGGTCTCATGACCCAACATTCAGAGCATACAAGTCAAAGCACATGCGGAAGCTTAACATGTCTGAGTACAGACAACTATAAAATGAAAAAGGCTGGGAAGTCTGACTATCTACCAGATCCTGCCGAGGGCACAAGATCGTAGCTGAGGTAACAAGCTAAACGTCGAAGCCCACGTGGAACTACTAGTGAGACTGAAGTCTCTCTGCAAAAAAACATAAAATAGGCAAACGTGAGTACAAATGTACCCAGCAAGACTTACATCAGAACTAACTACATATGCACCAATATCAACAAAGGGATGGTGGGGTTTAACTGCAGCAAGCCAGCTTTGACTCGGTGGTTATCCTGAACTATGACTGCAATGTAACTCTTTTGAGGTGGCGCACACGAGTCCACATATTCACCATATCAATACACCACTATGGATCCGCTCCTGTCTCCCTACGAGAACGCCATCCATAGCACTCATGCTTATCTTGCGTATTTTAGAGTATCCAATTTCACTTGTCTATGAACTGTACAAGGGGTCCAAGTTTCCATATCCGAGGAATCCGGCTATTCGAATAGATGATGTTAACCCTGCAGGGGTGTACTTCTTCACACACGCTCTCGCCACTTACTGCCATGTACACGTCATGTACCTCGGCAACCTTCAAGCGGAAGCCGGGCGAGGGAGTCGGCCACGACCTGACTAACCGAACAAGTCTCTAGTCCAGGTTTATCGCCTATTCGGGTTCCATCCGCGAGGAGATCCGGCTGGGGTGTCGCTCACGGCCCCAAACGATGTGTGCAGGGTTCCCAAGCCCACCAACCGGGTGCCACTTGGTACACCGGGCCACTGTGCCTAGTCTGTCCCAAGCCCACCTGTACCGGGTGCCACTTGGTAGACTACTAACACTACCTACAAACACCAGAAACTAGTTGCAACTCCTGGACAGAGATCAAGTTGATTAATAAGTCGAGAGAGTCAATTAAGGATCCCAATGTGTGGTAGTAGCTGTTCATGGATCACAAACACAGAACTCAGTTCCTGAGGACGGCTGCAATGAGACAACCCACCATGTACTCCTACATGGCCTCTCACCGCTACCTTTACCAAATCGTGTTCACACACTTAGCTCACGCACAGTAGGACATGTTCACACGCCTCTGATTCATCCCCGATGAATCAGACCTGACTCAACTCTAAGCAGTAGCAGGCATGACAAACAAGCATGAATGAGTAGGCACATCAGGGCTCAAACAAGTCCTACTCATGCTAGTGGGTTTCATCTATTTACTGTGGCAATGACAGGTCATGCAAAGGATAAAGGGGTTCAGCTACCGCAGCAAGTAACAAATATGTCGTTGTTGTCCTAATGCAGTAAAAGAGAGCAGGAGCGAGAGAGTGGGATTTTATCAGAATGAACAAGGGGGTTTTGCTTGCCTGGCACTTCTGAAGATAGCATAGCTCTTCATCGGTGTCATCGAACTCATCGTCGAACCACGTCTATCGAGAGGGGACAAATACCGGCAAACAAGGGAGAACACAATCAATGCAATGCACAATATGATGCATGCTATGACATGGCAATATGAACGTGTTTTGGGCTAATGCACTTAGCTATGATTTAAATGAAGTTGGTTTGAATACATGCTTCAAATTCCAACTCCATATATGGTTATTTAAATGGCCTTTATTTGTTTTGTCCAAAACAGAGGACAAACATTGTTCAAACATGCATGAAAATGGTACAGATGGATTCCCTGAATTTTTCTGATAATTTTTCATATATAATTTATTTAATTTGGAGTTACGGTTGAATTTCTATGAATTTTAGAAGTTTTAGGCATTTTCTGAACTTATTAAATCATTTAAGATTTATTTAAATCCAGAAAAGGGGTTTATTGCGTCAGCATGACCTCATAGCGACGTCAGCAGGTCAACGGGCGCCGTCCAGGTCAAACCTGACGTGTGGGGCCCACACGTCAGTGACACGGGTTAAACAGGGGGGTTTAGTTTAGTTTAATTAAAGATTAGGGGCACTAGGGCCCACATGTCAGTGTCAGGGGGTTAGATTAGGTGGTGATTAGCTTAAGCTAATCACCTGATGGCGGGGTCCACCTGTCATGGACCCAGGGGAGGTCAAACCCCTGGTCAGTAGGGTCAATCCCGCCGGCGTTGAGTCGCCGGCGAGGCCGAGGCGGCGGAGGCGTTCGGGTTTCTTGCTCCGGTGACCAAACGGACGGAGGAAGGGCTCTACGGATAGCTGGAAGAGTGCCGCGTCTTCCTGTGGAGTTGGTTGGGGTCGGGGCGGCCGGAATCGACGCCGGCGATGACCTAGGTGGCCGCCGGAGTTCGGGCGACCACGGGTTTGATGCTGCAGAGAGCAAGCGGGCTAGTTTTTGCGCTAGGCATGCTCTACGGGAAACTACGAACGCGCAGGGCTCGCCGGGGTGACCAAATGGTCATCGGAGCTACGCCGGCGGCGAGCTCGGCGGAGGTGAGCTTCGGCCATGGCGGAATCGGTGCTAGAGGACGCGCTAGAGGAAGGGCATAGGGGGGAAATGGAGAGGAGCTCACGTAGGGACTAGCAGAGTCGACGACGAGGTCGGGGAAGCTCGGGACGACGCGAATTTACGGCGGCGATCTCCGGGCACCGGAGATGAAGACGACGACGCTCCGGTCGACTGGGGCCTCCTCTAGTCGCGTGCGTCGGTGTGCAGCTCCATGGGGTCGGGACGGAGCTCAGGGATGCGAGGAGGGAGCGAGGGGGTGGCTGTGGCCGCGGCGAACGGCGTCGGTGGCGACGAGCTCCGCTCGGGCAGAGAGGGAGAGAGAGCAGAGGAGAGGATGAGGCGAGGGAGAGAGTGAGAGAGAGCCAGGGGCTGCGTGGCGCTCCGTGGCGTCGTCTAGGAGGGGCCGGGGAAGCAGGAGGTGGCCGGAGAAGCAGGAGGTGGCCGGGGCGCGTGGCCGCGCGCGCCGGGCGCGTGCCCGTCCTCCTGGCAAAGGAGGAAGGCGACAGGGGGGTAGCGGTGGCGGGCTGGGCCGGCCAGCTGCAGTGCTGGGCCGGTTTGGCTACCAGGTGAGCGCCAGGTAGGCTTTTCTCTGCTCTGTTTTATTTTTTTCGTCTATTTTGTTTTATTTAATATCTTTTGCCATTGTTTTGAATTTAAACAAATTCAAACAATGCCAAAAACTCCCCTGAATATTTTTATATTGCTAGATGGACTTTCCAAAAGCTCATAAAATATTTCAGGGGTATTTGAAATTATATGCTAATTATATGAATATAATTCAAATTCAAATAGCTAATGATTTAAATTCAAAATCCCAAAAATAAATCCTTAAAAATGTTCAATATTTTGGTTGGGGCCAGAACCCTTGCCAAAAGTTATCAAACATTTAAGAAGAACATTTTGGAACAATGAATGAGATTTTAGGGTTTTTGCCCTTCTTTTATTTAGGATTTTGCGGCTTCCAATTTTCCTCAGTTCAAGTTTCAAAAATTTAAACATGATGCACAGATGGAAGCAAGCATAGGTCAGGCCAGAACTAGGGATGTGACAACTCACCCCCACTAAACAAGAATCTCGTCTCGAGATTCAAGCGTAGGGTAAGATGAAGAGGGAACACCAACTAACATAATCTTCACAATCCAGGGTGCACTCCATAAGAGTGTTGATTCGATCACCATCTTTGTCTCGACGTCTTGTTCTGAGAACTCCAGTTATTATGACAAAGAGAGGAGAAGGAGACTCTAGAAGAATCGATCTTCTCGAAGGTCGAACAACTCAGGATTAACTCACGGAATGGGACATAGCAACATCTCTCGAGCTGAGAGACGAAGCACACCTCTAGAGGAATGGAGTGGAACAGATGACGAAGGTTCACTAGGTAGACAACGATTCCACACGTAAGAAGGTGGTAAACGATTGTCAACATAGCGAGGAGTTGAGTTGCCATGATACCACAACGAGACACCTTAGGGATGGTGACTCGTAGATATATCCCCTTAGGTGGCAAAAAGAGTTACCTTTGATTCAAGGATCATTGATACTCTTCATACCAGCCTAAGGCAATTCACAACGATCGTTTGGCGGGGTGCAAAGGAATGGTACACCCGGACTAGAATGGATGATGTGGACTACCTTGTTGAAGACAACGCAATGGATGATTTTTGCTTATCACCAGAAATGGAAGAGACCCATGGTAGAATGCCACATTGGCGGTGCAAGCTGGGAACAAAATGCAAATGCTGGGAATGATTCTGGTAACTGGGGAAGAACCCAACAATAAAGAGTGAATCCACTGTTTGAGAAGTTATAGTATAACCGAGGAAGCTGAGAGCAAACCCAGTTAGAGCTGATGATAACACCTAGCGCTTGTGCGTGCTCTCAAGAACTTGAGCATTTCCATATTCATCAAGGTTTTACCAACATCCGTGTCAAGGATCCTGGCAACACAACAGACCACCATGATGAACAACGATGGACGATGCAGATGCATAGGAAGATAACATCATCTCAGATTTCACCCTAGCGAGGCCAAGGAGACAAAATCTGGACGATCGACCGGGAGACATTTAGCACTCCGCTTCTAATGTTCTCCTTGATGTGCTAGCGTAATCCATAGATAATTATGGTTTGATATCTAGAACATCAAGTAAAAGGTAGGACTTCGGGATCTCAAAAATCCATAGGGGCAACTAAGGAGTAAATCCTACGAAATCCCTATGGGGAGGTGGCCAACTTCCTCAATCAAGATATTATAATAACAAGTCTTCCGGCTGGGTGTGTTGGCCACGACATCCACTTTACCGGTTATCAAGGGACCAATATTATAGTTCTTGGGAAATGCTCCAACCATCATATCTACCTGAGATTCCGATCTGGTTGGTGTTAGGATATTCCAGACTCATCGAGTCTAGGAAGAAAACGGAAGTTTGCAACACAAATCGACAAGATGACGTTGCGAGATTCTCGGGGAATGAACTACGATAGTAAGCTCCAAAAACACGAGCCGGTTCTGCTACAACATGTGAACATGTTGTCCAAGACAAGCATGACCACAAAGTAGTCTTACAATAAAACACTACCGAGTTCAGGTGGGGAACCATAATCGAGGATATTGAAGTCTTGTGCATGACCTAGGATTAGCACATCAACTCCTTTTCCGTGAACAAATCAATCAGTGGCTTGGTGTGCTAGGATATACATATGGAATGGAGGTTGCAAGTCTCCGAACCACAGAATACTTCGCACGTATGCATGACTGATTTGGGATGATTCCAAAGGAAACAAAACAATCTTCCTCGAATCCACGGCGGCAACTTGCATCAAATGCACATGAACTAGAGGAAATCACTTCTTACATCCGAAGATATGCTTCATAAGCTAGCATGAACAAATGCTTTCAAAAGTTTTCCAACACTAGCTTAATGTTCAGCAAAATTATGGAGAAGACAAGGATGTTGTCAATGGGCTCAACAACAATTCATCTGGGTTTCCTTTCAAAAGGAATTCCGTAGTTAAGTGAACAAGTGATAGCATTGGTCAGACCCAAAAGATATAATGGTGTATGCTCGAGGGATCAACCACGAGTAAGACAACATTACGAGCATCGTTGGTACTGATTTGATTTGACGATAGCCCACACTCAAATCAAAGGATTGATAAGACAATAGGTCCAGCAACTGATCACAGGGACCAATCGATGAAGATATCATCTTTCTTCAACACACTCTACACAAGAATATCCCTTTGGAACGAACTAAGTTAGGCAAGCTTTTATCTTCCAATTCTCCAAGTTGTTGTCTAGCTTAACCAACTAGCTCAGGGATATCCAACACAGATTCTTGAAGAAAGGGTGGTTCACAAGAAACCAACTTGATCACGAGTTCAACATAACAGTCAGGAAACAACCTGGTAACACTTCCAAGAAGATATTTGGAAAGTCACGAACCACCGATATGTTAGTAAGCTCGAGAACAATCTCGCTTTTGAGGGCAAGACGATATGATCAATAGAGCGAAGATTTGAAATAATCCTAACTCATCGATCGAGGAGTGCACCGAGAACAAGGACTAGGTAGCACAATCAGTCTTAGGGTGACGATTCAATAATCAACACGCTAAGAATGAGGTTATCGTCTATTTAACTACCAAGCAACAGAGTTGCTAGGAGCATTGATTTCACACGCCTTGATTCATTTGTCGGCATTCCGGTTACAATAACACAGGAACCGAGGAATGAACAATGATGGCAAGAAGTATCACTGTACCAAGAGTTCATAGGATGGTGTGCAATTCCTATAACAATCTTGATATAAAAGATGGTAATACTCCAAGGTAGAACAGAGCAAAAGCTGGATTGGCATTTTGATCTGCGGAGTACAACTACTTTGACCCAATCCTAGATATGGATGAGGTACTGGAGTTTGTTTCTCCAAGTCATTCAGGACAGAATGGCTTGACGGACCACAAGAGTAATAGGCATCGATAACGAATGCATGCATACTCTTGACTATCAATTGATAGACGAAGGTCAGTAGACAACTAAAGAGGGACAACTCAAAGGAACATACGGTTTTCTGAGTTGTGAATGCATAGATTAGTATGTTGAACCAAGTTCAACATGTTTCTTCCGGATAACCCATGCAGAAAGGTAGAACTGGCAGAGCCACAATATATAATGGAGAACTCATCAAGAGCACTCTGGTTGTGATTGTTCAGTTCAATGAGGAACTTCTGCCATAAGTAGTTCATGGTATTTGGAAGAAGAAGATACCACGGACTTCAAGGACTATCGCAAAGGTTACTAATAACCTAAGGGAGCTAGCAATTACTATCCACATGAAGTAAGTAGGGTGAATCTCGATTCGAAAACCCAGAAGTGAAATGCCTACTAACTAAGTGGCATCACGGGATGCTTACGAGAATAAAGGCCAGAATCATCACACTGGGACACAAAACATGGCTAGACTACTAGATGATCCCCTGAGACACCTAGGATCATAATAATAACTCCAGCATAAATGTCAAGGCAATAGAATACCTCAACTCAACAATTAGTGTGATTGAGCTGGCATAAAGGAACGTCGAAACCCGAGGGAAAGGATTTTGCAAATGCATCAGACTATTTAGAAACCTGAGATGACTCGGACAGCATAACGGCTGTAAATGCTCAGAAAAGATTTGAGACATTCACAAAATGGTGGCACAACCACTCAGAAGCACAATATCAAGGGTTCGAGATCAACAATTAACATACAGAAGTAGTAGGAACTGGACTCAAGCTTAAATCGAACAATCTTATAAGTCTACGGATTAGTAACACGTGATCCTGATAGAAAGAAGAGATAGCCTAGTTCTTAATCCCCGTAGGAAAGATAAGATGACTCAGATCAGAAGGGCATAAGGTATAAGGAGTAAAAAGAGCCTTACGTTCCATCCCACAATCAATTCCCTTATATAACTAAAGCATTTCTAGAATCACTTCGACCAGTTTGGCTTGGTAATCCTACAGGCAGTCAAGCTCTGATACCAACGCTGTCAGGACCCCGACTCAATGCCACATCGATCTAGCATTTAACACCTCATATCACTTTGCGGCCTCACGCACGGTATTCTCACGGGTGTCGCCTTACCATTGCCCAGGACCGTTTGCGCCTTTTGGCACACGTATATGACAGTGTCGCTAGCATCCATATGATAAGGAGCCCGGGCTGACATGGCTAGTCGTAAACCCAAAGTGGCACTAACTTACAGGGACAGGCATCCATGACCCAGCATCGAACGTGTCGGTCATCAGCGAGTGAATCCAGGCTGTAGCACTGGGCTAGCAGGACTCCGGTGAACCGGGCTGCAGCGGGCTAACAGGACTCCGGTATTCATCGCGTGACATTTCCCCGAAGGGACAGACACAGGAACGAAGAAGGACACATGCTGACCAGCCTAAGTGTTCCGGAGCAGTAGCAAGCTACCATGGCTCAGTGGAAACACTAGGAGACATTTCCCGGTAAGAGAGGCTACTAAGGATAAACAACTAGATAGCCAGATCCCACACATACCAAGCATTTCAATAACATACACACAATATGCTTGATATGTGCAAATACAACATGGCATCACAACGTGACTCTACGACTCAAGTATTTATTCAATAGGCTCCGAGGAGCGAGATATTACAAACATGGGTCTCATGACCCAACATTCAGAGCATACAAGTCAAAGCACATGCGGAAGCTTAACATGTCTGAGTACAGACAACTATAAAATAAAAAAGGCTGAGAAGTCTGACTATCTACCAGATCCTGCCGAGGGCACAAGATCGTAGCTGAGGTAACAAGCTAAACGTCGAAGCCCACGTGGAACTACTAGTGAGACTGAAGTCTCTTTGCAAAAAAACATAAAATAGGCAAATGTGAGTACAAATATACCCAGCAAGACTTACATCAGAAGTAACTACATATGCACCCATATCAACAAAGGGATGGTGGGGTTTAACTGCAGCAAGCCAGCTTTGACTCGGTGGTTATCCTGAACTATGACTTCAATGTAACTCTTTTGAAGTGGCGCACACGAGTCCACATATTCACCATATCAATACACCACTATGGATCCGCTCCCGTCTCCCTACGAGAACGCCATCCATAGCACTCACGCTTATCTTGCGTATTTTAGAGTATCCACTTTCACTTGTCTATGAACTGTACAAGGGGTCCAAGTTTCCATATCCGAGGAATCCGGCTATTCGAATAGATGATGTTAACCCTGCAGGGGTGTACTTCTTCACACACGCTCTCGCCACTTACCGCCCTGTACACGTCATGTACATCGGCAACCTTCAAGCGGAAGCTGGGCGAGGGAGTCGGCCACGACCTGACTAACTGAACAAGTCTCTAGTCCAGGTTTATCGCCTATTCGGGTTCCATCCGCGAGGAGATCCGGCCGGGGTGTCGCTCACGGCCCCAAACGATGTGTGCAGGGTTCCCAAGCCCACCAACCGGGTGCCACTTGGTACACCGGGCCACTGTGCCTAGTCTGTCCCAAGCCCACCTGTACCGGGTGCCACTTGGTAGACTACTAACACTACCTACAAACACCAGAAACTAGTTGCAACTCCTGGACAGAGATCAAGTTGATTAATAAGTCGAGAGAGTCAATTAAGGATCCCAATGTGTGGTAGTAGCTGTTCATGGATCACAAACACAGAATTTAGTTCCTGAGGACGGCTGCAATGAGACAACCCACCATGTACTCCTACATGGCCTCTCACCGCTACCTTTACCAAATCGTGTTCACACACTTATCTCACGCACAGTAGGACATGTTCACACGCCTCTGATTCATCCCCGATGAATCAGACCTGACTCAACTCTAAGCAGTAGCAGGCATGACAAACAAGCATGAATGAGTAGGCACATCAGGGCTCAAACAACTCCTACTCATGCTAGTGGGTTTCATCTATTTACTGTGGCAATGACAGGTCATGCAAAGGATAAAGGGGTTCAGCTACCGCAGCAAGTAACAAATATGTCGTTGTTGTCCTAATGCAGTAAAAGAGAGCAGGAGCGAGAGAGTGGGATTTTATCGGAATGAACAAGGGGGTTTTGCTTGCCTGGCACTTCTGAAGATAGCATAGCTCTTCATCGGTGTCATCGAACTCATCATCGAACCACGTCTATCGAGAGGGGACAAATACCGGCAAACAAGGGAGAACACAATCAATGCAATGCACAATATGATGCATGCTATGACATGGCAATATGAACGTGTTTTGGGCTGATGCACTTAGCTATGATTTAAATGAAGTTGGTTTGAATACATGATTCAAATTCCAACTCCATATATGGTTATTTAAATGCCCTTTATTTGTTTTGTCCAAAACAGAGGACAAACATTGTTCAAACATGCATGAAAATGGTACAGATGGATTCCTTGAATTTTTCTGATAATTTTTCATATATAATTTATTTAATTTGGAGTTACGGTTGAATTTCTATGAATTTTGGAAGTTTTAGGCATTTTCTGAATTTATTAAATCATTTAAGATTTATTTAAATCCAGAAAAGGGGTTTATTGCGTCAGCATGACCTCATAGTGACGTCAGCAGGTCAACGGGCGCCGTCCAGGTCAAACCTGACGTGTGGGGCCCACACGTCAGTGACACGGGTTAAACAGGGGGGTTTAGTTTAGTTTAATTAAAGATTAGGGGCACTAGGGCCCACATGTCAGTGTCAGGGGGTTAGATTAGGTGGTGATTCACTTAAGCTAATCACCTGATGGCGGGGTCCACCTGTCATGGACCTAGGTGAGGTCAAACCCCTGGTCAGTAGGGTCAATCCCGCCGGCGTTGAGTCACCGGCGAGGCCGAGGCGGCGGAGGCCTTCGGGTTTCTTGCTCCGGCGACCAAACGAACGGAGGAGGGGCTCTACGGATAGCTGGAAGAGCGCCGCGTCTTCCTGTGGAGTTGCTTGGGGTCGGGGCGGCCGGAATCGACGCCGGCGATGACCTAGGTGGCCGCCGGAGTTCGGGCGACCACGGGTTTGATGCTGCAGAGAGCAAGCGGGCTAGTTTTTGTGCTAGGCATGCTCTACGGGAAACTACGAACGCGCAGGGCTCGCCGGGTGACCAAATGGTCATCGGAGCTACGCCGACGGCGAGCTCGGCGGAGGTGAGCTTCGGCCATGGCGGAATCGGTGCTAGAGGTCGCGCTAGAGGAAGGGCATAGGGGGGAAATGGAGAGGAGCTCACGTAGGGACTAGCAGAGTCGACGACGAGGTCGGGGAAGCTCGGGACGACGCGAATTTACGGTGGCGATCTCCGGGCACCGGAGATGAAGACGACGACGCTCCGGTCGACTGGGGCCTCCTCTGGTCGCGTGCGTCGGTGTGCATCTCCATGGGGTCGGGACGGAGCTCAGGGATGCGAGGAGGGAGCGAGGGGGTGGTTGTGGCCGCGGCGAACGGTGTCGGTGGCGACGAGCTCTGCTCGGGCAGAGAGGGAGAGAGAGCAGAGGAGAGGATGAGGCGAGGGAGAGAGTGAGAGAGAGCCAGGGGCTGCGTGGCGCTCCGTGGCGTCCTCTAGGAGGGGCCGGGGAAGCAGGAGGTGGCCGGAGAAGCAGGAGGTGGCCGGGGCGCGTGGCCGCGCGCGCCGGGCGCGTGCCCGTCCTCCTGGCAAAGGAGGAAGGCGATAGGGGGGTAGCGGTGGCGGGCTGGGCCGGCCAGCTGCAGTGCTGGGCCGGTTTGGCTACCAGGTGAGCGCCAGGTAGGCTTTTCTCTGCTCTGTTTTATTTTTTTTTCTGTTTTGTTTTATTTAATATCTTTTGCCATTGTTTTGAATTTAAACAAATTCAAACAATGCCAAAAACTCCTCTGAATATTTTTATTTTGCTAGATGGACTTTCCAAAAGCTCATAAAATATTTCAGGGGTATTTGAAATTGTATTATAATTATATGAATATAATTCAAATTCAAATAGCTAATGATTTAAATTCAAAATCCCAAAAATAAATCCTTAAAATGTTCAATATTTCGGTTGGGGCCAGAACCCTTGCCAAAAATTATCAAACTTTTAAGAAGAACATTTTGGAACAATGAATGAGATTTTAGGGTTTTTGCCCTTCTTTTATTTAGGATTTTGAGGCTTCCAATTTTCCTCAGTTCAAGTTTCAAAAATTTAAACATGATGCACAGATGGAAGCAAGCATAGGTCAGGCCAGAACTAGGGATGTGACATATTATCTCTCCGGAGAGCTCCGAAGCTGGGTAAACTGCTCGTGTGCCTCGCCTCGATCTGCTCTTCGTGCGACCTCCGCCCCCCGCCGAACCGAAAGGGGCTCGGTCTGCCGGTCCCATAGGTGTTCGTGGATCAGTTTACCTAGCTTCGGAGCTCTCCGGAGAGATAATACTCCTACTGGTGCTTGTCTGATTGTATTCTGTTCTTGCTCTAGAGAGCTAAGTGTTTTCTGGCTTCGAAATGATCCGAAACTCTCCCACTAGTCGAACCGAACCCCCCCCCCCCCCTCTACGTTGCGCATGGGCCTCCTTTTATATGCACAAGGGGTCACCGACAGGTGGCAACGCAGAGAAGGGTAAAAATGTAAAACGAGAGGTGGTTGGTACAGCTACTTGTACAATGCTTTCTACCTAACCCTGACGGCAGGGGACAAGGGCATTAAATGCCCGTCTATCTTGCCTAAACAGTGTAGAAAAGGACCATCAGGGGCGCCACCGCCTGCCACGATGGCGATCTTGTCAGCAACGCATGCCACCGCTTACCGCTGGCTGCATAGCCTTCTGCCACGCGTGCCTGGAAAAGCCCCCAGGGCGACACGTTGGTGGATGCGCTGGAGCGAGGGCACAGAGTGGCCGCTTGCCGCGGCAAGCGTCTTGCCGTGGTCGTGGTCTTATCGCGCCCGAAAGCTTGTCGCTTACCGAGCCTTGCCGGGACGCGTGGCGCGTCGCGGCAAGTTCCTTGAGATGCCTTGGTTGGCCTTCTCGGCAAGCTCCTCTTGCCGGGGC
Source organism: Triticum aestivum (assembly GCF_018294505.1). NCBI lineage: Eukaryota > Viridiplantae > Streptophyta > Magnoliopsida > Poales > Poaceae > Triticum > Triticum aestivum. Next base: position 27,209,137 of record NC_057813.1, on the reverse strand, counting down.
CTTGTCTTCTTGACTTAAATACTTTGTTCTTGAATGGCTCCAAAGGAGCCACGGAGTATCTTGGCGGTCACCCGGCAAGCCCTTGCCTCGGGGCGCTGCAACTGCCCGTGCACAAGTTCGGGGTACTAGGGTACCCCTACTCTAGTACACCGACACTACGCACACGGCGGTCCTAATGGTGAATACCAACCTTATCGATCATCGTGAGTCCGATTTGGGTTTACGTTTCACTATTAACCCCGATGGCGGATACCGACCGGTAGGGGTAGGTTGTGTCACGACCTCATAGACTCTGATCATCAGAAAACATAGCCTCTTCAATCCCCATGTGCAATTGATCTCATCAACCGTGCCCATAGCCGATCTCATCAAGGACAACAGATCTCATCTGCTGCCTCCACATATCTAATATGCAGACGATCTGAAACCAAATCCTACAGCAGAGGCTCTAATACCATTGTTAGGTTTTACGGTAGGGTGCGTCGACTGCAAATTAAAATTTTCCTACATGCAGAACAACAGGAACATGCTACGGGAGATGGATCACAGTTCGTTACCACTAGACATGCAGTGTCGTGTAGTGGAATAAGAGTTGGGGCAGAGCATCCGCGTGGATCATCTCGTCCTCGTCCGATCTCCCTCGAACAGTCCTTCGTCCGATCCCTTGTAAAGGTTCGCCGGAGCGGCGCAAGTGCACCGCCTCTAACGGTATCCACACGTGTAGGAGGAACCGCGTGCGGTGGACTACTAGGTCCGATCACACAACCGGCAGCGAGTGGAGGAGTCTATTTGCAACACATGCAAACCCTAGTGACAGCGCCGAAGCGATCAACCCCATGAGTGTGCTGCACCTCCACTTTATATAGGCGTTCGTCGCGGGCTCCACACTTGGGCCTCACACGGACCTTGAAGCCCACAAGTCTACTCGGCCACAATCTGAATACAGCTCGGATCACATCCGACCTGTGTCCTCGGATCCGTCCTCGTAGTTTCCTTCCCTTAAGCGCGCGACCCCTTAGGTTCAAGTCGGCTTGGTCGCAGTTCGGATCACCTCCGAACTGCAGGGTTGGTAGCAGCCTCTAGCAACGCATGCTGAAACACCAAGCAGGCCATGAAGCTGGTTAGGCAAACTTGTACATCATACTTCTGTTCCCTTTGCCACACGATATATGTTGTCAGGCTTAAGGCGAGTCTGTCATCCTTGTGGTAGCCCGACCTCTTTCTCGTTCTAGTGATGCCGACCACTATCCGGATTATCTCATAATCCTTGTCGCATGGCCATGCTTATTCTGGTCGGATCAAATGAGGGGCCCAGAGTATATCTCTCCTGATCGGAGGGGCAAATCCCATCTTGCTCGACCATGTCTCGCAGCATGGGTCTGGAAAAGCCTGAAACCTACCTTTGTAACTACCCAGTTACGAAGTACCGTTCGGTCGGCCCAAAGCAGGTCTGTCACCATCTCGAGTACATGCGTTAGCTCAGGTCCTAGGACATAGAACATATGTTGTACTAGAGACTCACAGATGACATATCGTTGCGTCTCATAGTTGGGTCTATCCGACTTGGACCTTATCTCGACTCGGATCCGACTACGTCGAATCCGACCAGACCTCTCCAAGTCCATATTATCCAGTTAGCATCCAACGCTCCATGGCTAGTGAGACCAAGCCATCGACCGTGTCATATGCTAGTCTAGTCGGCTGCGCGTCCACACAGCCCTTTCGACTAGGGACCTTTTAGGAAAATCATCATACAATGCATTGTCCCACAAACAAGTCACGTACTTGCTGATACACATCATTGATAATGTTCAAGGACTATCTTTATTCATAAACACATAGGAAATATCATCATACATGATTGCCTCTAGGGCATATCTCCAACAGTGTCAGTGTTATACCTTTCTCTTTATATAAAAGACTTGATCTGAATAAACTCACACCTACAGAAATATCTATGCAAATGGCTGACAAATCAACTGCCATACCTATCGGTATTTGTAAGGATGTGCCCGTTGTTGTTGCGAATGTTACTATTTTTACAGAGTTTGTTATACTTGAGATTATCCTTGGTAGACCCTTCTTGAATACTGCATGGGCTGTTATTGGTTGCAATAAAAGCAAGGTCACTTTTCATATCAATGGTAATGAGCATATGGTGTACTTTCCGAGGAAACAACTCCAAGTGAATGGTATTAATGTTATTGAAAAATCTCCGACACTCACTATTGGAAGTTCTCAACTACCTCTACCTACTGCCAAAAAGAAATATGAAATGCTTATTGTTGGGGACATGCATATCCCCATTGAGGTAACTTAGTGTTTTACAAAAGTTCTTCGGTTTCATGCTAGTCGAAAGTGGTTGTTAATAAGACTTGATCAACCTTATTAATGGATCATTTTTGAAAGGTATGAAGTTGATCAACCTAGTAGGCACAACCTTCTATCCTTACCTTTTATTCTCTGTTTCCTTACTTAAATAAAATAAAATGCCATTGAGGGAGTCATGCACTAAGGGGTCCTTGAGGCGACGGCCCATTGTACATGGGCCAGACTGGTGGAGTCGTATAGTGATGGGAGATCTATGAAGCCTTGGTGTGCCCTCCAAGTCAGGAAGGTGTAGGATCTCTTTAAACCCGTATTGTAATCTATCTTAGGTAACCCTAACCCTATCGGTGTGTATATACACCAAGCGTGTTTATTCTTTAGGGCTAGAGCTACATTCATCACCTCAACACCTTAGGGTTTAGCTCATACGGATCTTGAGGTGGATCTTCTCTGTAAACCATATTATACATCCAATACAATCATGTAGGACGTAGGGTATTACCTCTTCGAGAAGGCCTGGACCTAGGTAAACATTTTGTTGTCGTGCCTTGTTCTCCATCGATCATAGATCCACAGCTCTGGACCCCCTACTCCGAGGTCTGCCGGTTTTGACATCGACATTGGTGCTTTCGTTGAGAGTTCCGCTATTGGATCGCTGAAAAGATCGATGGCCCGCCTGATCATAGGAGAAGGCATCAAATCCGAGGACTCTTTGGTCCCCATCCAACTCTTTGCGTTCGGCAGGATCATGCTACACGCCGACCCGACTGGTCGTTTGGGTCTGATCGACAACTTCGCTCCTAAGCACCGAATTTGATTCGGGAGTCTGGAATACGTCGCGGACACACGGGGCGATCTAGTCTTTACCGGATTCACTACCCCACCCCGCGCCGTCGAAGCCATTGCCTTGCCTGCTCTGGAGCCCCCCTCTCAGCCGATCTACAGATTGGCCTCTGTTGGGGATATAACTATTGAGGATAAACCGCCCAGGAGGGACCGGTTTATGCTCATCCGTATTGAAGCCCATGAAGACAAGGAGTATGGCACTTTACTATAGAAGCTTGGAGGCCCAGAGCCCAAGGGCGGTTCAGGGCCCATAGACATAAACCTCCATGAGATATGTAACTTGTGTTGTAAGTTAGGGAAAGGTAGAAACCGAACCGGAAACGTGTATGAGCCGGCCTCGGTGTTTTGTGAACCACCGGGCGTCTACCTGTGTATATAAAGGGGCGACCCGGGGGTGGTTCAGGGATAACAAACAACAACTCAAGAGATCGGTAAAGCGGATTCGCTCCCCGCTCATCGAGACCCTATCAATTCCACCACAACTGGATTGTAGGCTTTTACCCTCATTGTAAGGGGCCGAACCAGTATAAACTCCCCGTGTCCTTTGTCCAGTTTAACCCCTTTTGGCTAATCTCGTTGCGATGGCTCCACGACTAAGTCTTCTCACTAGGACATCTGATGTGCTAATTCCACGACAGTTGACGACCACCGTGGGGCTATCACATTATGGTTTCGAGTTCTTGAAGGGCAACTTTGAAGGGCTCAAGGGATACGCGGTTGGCCAGATAACCAAGAGTCATCGCGGCAAGCTCTACATCGACGATGCAGGCTGGGGTCCCGAGGCCGGCTCAATTGAGTACGGGTACTGGGTCCCCTTTGGCGGAATTCAAGTTTTCATCGGCAAGATCGGCGAACCGGGCCCTGAGCCAGACATCTCCACCAACCTCGTCGAGATGGCTCAGCGTGCGAGTCTTGCCCGGGTTCAGCCTGCCATGAAGCGTGCGTTCGTAGGATTCATCCATGGTGTGGAATCTGAACCGGTGTCTGATGGTGAGACGGCCGTCTACTCAGAGGGCGAGTCATCCACTGGCAAAACCGAGTCGCTGTACCAATTGCAAGATGGCCGGATTGGGGGCTATTCCGATGGCGACAGTATCCCGGACTCCTTTGAACCGCCAAACCGGGTTGCAATCTTCCAACCCATGTTACAATATTCAACTATAGCAGCAATGATTTCTGGATCGGAAGCTGGGGCAAGAGGCCCTGCGCGCAGGCCGGATCAAGTTCTGTCCGGTTTATTGGATGCCTGGACGACATTGTTGACCACGACAGTTACCCCGGAGACTCAGGATCAGCATAACGCGGAGTTTACAAGGCTGAAGGATCAGATTACTTAGGCGAAGGAGGACTTGGCGGCTGAGGAAGCCAGGATGACTCAAGAACGGGCCGCTTTAGATGCCCAATCACAGCAGATCTAGGCGCAGAATTACCGGCTTATGTTGGATCAGAACACGTCAAACGAAGTACTGAGGAGGAGGCACCGGTCTCGTCTGCCGCCGGTTTACGAAGGAATGAATCTCTTCAATACACCAGGAGCCGGGCCAAGTGATCCGGCAGCAGTGAACCGGACCGAGGCACCTGGGACAGCACCGGGTCAGCCACGGGTGACGGACCCGCCTCGACGAACAGATAACCCGCCACAATACATACCGACGCCGTCGGGTCACTTCTCTTGCCCTTTTCATAACATGAATGCTGCAGCGTCTCATTTGGCAGCTATTCCGATGGAGGGCGAATCACTGGCGGTGGTTGAAACGCGACGGGCCAGGGATCTTCTTCAAACTGCTATGGTGCAGCAGCAGGCTTATTCATATAGCCGAGACAGAATACATTCAACCCCTTGTCCGAGCAAGAGTTACAGCAGGCACATGGATGAACTGGCTGTGTCAAGCAGTGCGTGGCACCATGATGCCCCTCGAGGGCCTAATCCGGCGTGCGGCGGTATGAATGCTTAGGATGTAGTAAACAATGGCAGAGCATGGCGGGAGGCAGAATTAGCAGCGCAGTTGGCAGCATAGTATGCGAATCATCAACCCGCTCTGGTTCGACCGACAGCATCAGTTGAACGAGGATTGGCTTTCAGCTCTTGGGGAGTACCGTGTCTCACCCCAGCTCTGTGTAGTGTCCGGTTACCCAAGGATTTCAAGGGCCCGCGTAAGATGCCTAATTATACCACTGATTTACCACCCGAGTCATGCCTTAACACCACCCCCAATAGATCTACGGGCTATACACCTTTCTTCATGGTTTATGGAGCGAAAGCAGTTCTCCCAAGTGATATTCGCGATGACTCGCCCCGAGTGGCAGCTTACGTTGAAGTGGACAATGAAAGAGCACGCATGATACATTGGACATGTTAGATGAGCAGCGGGATATTGTGGCAGCTCGCTCAGTGATTTAACAGCAAGACTTGCGGCGTTATCACAGGCGACTTGGTGCTCCGGCTCATCCAAGATCAGACCGACATGCACAAGTTATCTCCGACTTGGGAAGGGCCCTTTGTGGTCAGCAAGAATCTGAATAACGGGCCACAAAGACTCACGCAAATTAGAGGAGGAGACTTGCCGGCCGTGGAATATAGCTCATCTTCGGCCTTACTACACCTGAGCCACAGGCTCCTACTATGTATATATTTTTGACAATGTACATGTTATGATCAATAAATAAACCGGCATCCCTGCTAAAGCGGGGCATCTGCCGTTTCGTCTTATATATCTTCTTGGTTACATGGGGGCTTATGCTTACAAAGCGGAGTCCTAGTTACCCATTAAACCGTCTTATAAAGCCATATAAAAAAAGCTTGGGAGCTTCACGCCGAAGGGACCAAAGAGAGTCTGTTGCCTCGCACAACTCAAACATAGGTACCCATTGAGCACAGCTCACAATGTTACTTGGGGGCTCTTTGTGCACAACAACAAAGAGTTTGAAAGGACCCTTGTAAAAGGCTATCAAGCCAGGCTTGGAAGCCAGGTGTATTCACCTAAAACCCCGGATTAACCTGCCTTCATCAAGTAAGCCACTCCGTCCAGGTAATCCTGGTATGACCCGCCGAACGTTTGACAAGTCAATATTATACAGACCCTGAACTTGTCAAAGTTAAAATGACGATTGGTTAATTGGAGTCCCATCTTAAAATGCATTGTCAAATGGTTTAACTCAGCGGCCTCGCAGCCCATGAAAAGCCTCGAATTGTGCCTGGCAGGCCTTGAAAAGCCTCGACTACAAGTTTTTATTTGATTTTGTTTTTTGCAAGTTTTTCTTTCCTTTGATAAGGTTTAAAGATAAACCGGCGTCTATTGACCCGACCTGACTATAAGTCATTACATCAACCCGGTGTTTCTTAACCCGGCGCAGCTTTCAACTATCAGTTGTTAGCACAAAATCACTTACGAGAAGGTGCTTCTTAGCCCGGTATGACATTGACTATAAGTCGCCACGATGACCATCCGGTGTTTATCATAACCCGGCATGGTTTATTATATACCAGCACAACATGGTGGGATTTATCAACACTCAAGATTTGGGTTATCACCCTTACTACAAAAATGGTTGGTAAACCAACGATGTGATTTAAATCACAGGTATGATGTATTTTAATATTTCATTATCTTTACATCCTTTGTTATAAACTCTAGCTTCATATTGGGCATCATAACCCGTCCGGCGGTAAACCGCAGGACAAGCTTGCAGTTTATTACATGCAGCAAACGGGATTGCATAACACTGATAAAGATCATAAGCAGACATTACATATTATGACAAAGTGGCAATCTGAGGAAAGTGGTTATGCACAACGGCATAGCAGACCAAGTGTTTCAAGCTATGCATGATGGCATAGCAGACCAAGTGTTTTAAGCTAGCCTATTACAAGGCGTTTTAACCGCCCAAACGGATAATTGTTTTTTCTACAGAGGACGGTGCACAAATGATAAACCGGCTTCCGGAGTATGATTCCTCTTCAGCTTGATGAGAAGTTTGTAGATCACGCTGCGCCGGTTCAACCTCCGCCTCCCCATCGACTGGCTGGAAGTCAATCGTTGCCCAGTCAATTCCAGACAAAGCTCGAAAGACGGCTTCATCACTTATAAGATCTGACGGTTCAACTTCAGGGGCATAAGTGTGCTTACGGATTGGAGGGATTAGATTCTGGGCCTCCTAAACCGACGCATCAATCCGCCTGTTGTCTGCTTCGTAGATGGACCGGTGGAAAGATAAGTCAGTCTCTTCGGCCAATCTGCTTGCAAGAGGACGGATCTCCTTTGTTAACGCTTTAAGGGCATCCTCGTCAAAATCCGACCCGTCTTCTTTTTGACTCGGATAACCATTCCCAATATCCTCCGACAGATCAGCTATCCAAGCCTTCGCCCGAGTCAAAGCAGATAAAGCACTAGCCCTTGCAGCAGATTTTTTTTCACTTCTTCTAGCTGGGCAGGTGTCATGGAGAGCTTGGCCAATGTATCTTTGATTAAATTTTGCGCCGGTTTGTTGTATGAAGCAGTGCAGATAACTCGTCGAGCACTGGTATATAGCTTCTCAATTAAGGTATACGCAGCCTTCAGCTTCTTGCGCATATCTGAGCCAAGATGGGCGATGTGGCTACCTGTAATGGTTACAGTATTGTTGTTAAACCGTCGGTTTCAAGGCTGATGAAGTATGGTTCATTACAAAGCTACTTACCAAAGATAGCAGAAGTCATAGCATTGATCTGCCGCTTTAAACCAGTCAGCTCTTCCGCCACCGGTTTAAATGCCGGTTCAGCATCCTCAGCCCATTTTACCAGAGTGGCCTTCTCAGTCTCCCAGTCTGCCCGCTCGCCTTTGAAGCCATCCTTCAATTGTTCCATGGCTGTTAGAGCGCCCTTCAGTTCATCCTTTGCCTTGGATGTTTCGGCTTGCTAGGACTTGATGTTTACCTGGAGGTCGGCGATTTGAGAATCTTTGTTGGTTAAATCAGCCTGCAAAACACAGAATAGTAAATTGGCAATACTTTTTTCAAAGTACCAAGCACATAACAAGTTATACACTTGGCACTTGGGGGCTAATGCGGATTGCTTTTTCTTAAAAGCTATTTTAAGTCCCAAGGCTCAATACAAGTATTAATCTTGGCACTTGAGGGCTAATGCTTAATTTATCAGATAACCCGGATGTGAAGGAATTAAACAAGGATAAGCTTTACAATAGGAAGTACTGGTTCATCTTGAAGAGATAAACTGGCCCTTGGGGGCTACTGGAGTTAAGGATTGAAGCAGATTCTAAGGGAAAAGGGCTTATACAAAGGAGTAAATATTTACCTCATATTGCTCTTTCATCAGGTTTACCAAACCGGCTTCATAGTCACGACTTGTGTACAGCCAGTTCAAATATCCAGAATGGATGTCTTGAGCATTGAGATGAGCATAGCTTGACAAATCAGATTTCCACTTGCCTTTCTCCATAGTGGCAAATTCTTCTTTTGCATAGTGCTTTGATAAAGAGACAGGATTACCAGGAGTGGTATGTCCAAAGCCAGTAATTACAACATCATTTGTTGTACCTTCAGCTCTCTTATTTGGGCTCGGCGGTTTGTCACCGGCCTTAGCTGGGCTAGGTGGATCGGCGCATGGGCTTGTTGGATTTTTCTCTGGCGGATCAGCAAAAGTATCCTGACCTTGAGGTGCTGGGTCATCTAGATCAATGTCAGCATTTTTCTCAATAGCCTCTGAGGTTTTCTCCGGTTTAGTAGCCAGATTGTCGTTAGTTGGTTTACTCAACTTAGCTTTCTTGCTAAGTATGGCTTTGGCACTGAAGAAAGCAGATGCAGAAGTCAATACACTAAACCGGTGCAAGGCATAAAAGGTTAAAGTGTAATATGTTTACCCATGAACAGTCTTGAGGGGAGGCATCTGTGTGGCTGATGATTCGCCGGAGGATGAATTGGAGGTACACTAATAATTTGAATCAGACGGATTAAGAGGGTATCGGAAGTAACCCGCGTTGGGATAAGATGTATTAGAAGTTAAAAAGACCTCTGAACGGCGTTTTCGAACCGGGGTGTCCGGTAAACCAGAGGAGGTAACTTATTGGCCACTATGCCGGGTTGTGCGACGAGCTTCATGTTGCTGTGTCTTCAAAGAAAAGTGCGGATCCAAATAAGCGAGATGATGTGAACATTTTACTTTTCGGACTGCACAACGGAGTTTTTGTACTGGCACATGATCTGAATCGGAAGAAAGGGAAATTACCTCTACATGATCAGCGCGGCTGGCTTCCGCATCATACTGATGATCATCATTATCTATAAGGTGCATGAAAAATGAACCAAGGGAATCAAGTTCTACCTCTGAATCCGAGTCATCAACATCTTCGGCCGGATCAGGGGACTCGGTGGTTCTTTTCTTTGCTAGCTTCTTTGAGGCCTTACTCTTAACACAAGGCGCTCTCACTGGTTTGTCTTGTGGTTTTGCCGGCTTGTCTTGAGATTTCCTCTTCCAGAATGGATCATTGCTCTGCAAAGATAAACAGAAGGTCATCAGAAAGTGTCAACAGGGGGGCGAATTAAAAGCAGAAAGATACAATTCTTACAGCTGGCGGTTTATTGGAGGCATAAAAGGGACGCAACCTAGTCTTGCTGCACTCAGATATCGGTTCATCCAACATCTTTTTGACAGCTTCAATAATCTCTTCATCAGTTAGCTGAATATCAATATGACGTTGAGGTTCTTTCAAGTCTCCTGTGTACTCGCACATTAAACCGGGACGCTGGCTTAAGGGAACGATACTCCACGAAACCCAGCAACGGACAAGGTCAATACCGGTTAAACCGTTTGCCATAAAAGCCCGGATCTTAGAAATATGTGGTGCATATTTCGATTGTTCCCTAGAAGTAAGCCGTTGAGGCAATGGATGTTCATTACTGAGCCGGTGAGCACGATAACCCGGCAGAGGATTTTCATCATCAGGAGCGGTATTCCGGCAGTAAAACCACGTTTGATTCCAGTCCTTGGGGTGGCTGTGATGTTTCGCGTGAGAAAAATTGACTTCTTTCCTTTTTTGAACTAGTGGCTCCACCCGCGCATTTGCGCGGCTAGATCTTATTGTTTAATGTACATGTATTTAGAAAAGAATAAGTTTGCATTTGAATACTTGTTTTTCTTCATGGTCAAACCAACATAGTATGCCACTAAATGTTAATTACTTTCGTCTAATTATTTAAGTTGGTTCAACAATAATAGGTTTTACATTATGTCATGCTAATGCATACTTAAATTTTAATATGAAATTTTGAAAAGAAAGCACATTTGTGACAAATAGTTTAAATGTCGTCACTATGTTTGCATTGGATGCTACCTTGGTGTGGCTCTGTTATTTAAATAATATAATTGATACATCGTGTACTTGCGGCTTTGCTCCTCTCCGATCCTCTGCAGGCATGAAGATATTATATTCTCTTGGAATGGCATGATTCATTTGTAATCGTCATTATGAAATAGATGTAGTTTTAGGTTCGAGTCACTTGCTCTTCTTTTGTTTGTCCCATTTTTCCTCCCTCAATAACTACATCAAGCCAGATTTTAAAATCATACTTTGCATAAATCTCCAGACCCAATCCTTGGTCTTTTTTGATAAACACAGTACAAAAGTAAACGTTGAGATACGCGCACATACACTAACCCTATGAACACATGCAATCACGTTCTATCCTAAGAGCACCTCTATGGGACTGAGCCAACACATCTAATGGGAACATTTACTCCTACTGAACGAAAATCTGAAATAATAAATATAAAAAATTGCAAGCACCAGTGCCAAGTCTAGAACTTGAACTCTAGTAGGCTTGCTCCACCACACGAAACCTAACCATCTGAGCTACACTCAGTTAACCCAAATACTATGTCCTTGAAGTATGTGTACGATGACAAGTTAGGTAAATTGATAGAGAGGTGGAGTTCGAGAGTACTCTAGCTTTATCAATATTATTCTCGACTGATTAATGTCACACTATGCATCCCTATACTATTTTATTAGTTTATAATATAATATGTTTATCCACCATCTTGAGCTTTCATCTCCTTGTCTTTTGCCATATGATTCTGCGTTCCCGGTTTTGCACGACATCTTCGAGAGCTCGTATTTATCCGATAATATGTATTGTTGGTGTCACAAAAGTGCCTTGGTATCTACACTTTTCTTTGTATCTACACTGATAGGCCATACATTTGTTGGACATCCTTTCCTCCTTAACTCCTTAACCCTAAAATTCTTTCATCATATTTCTTTAGTTACTCACATACCATCCATCACGTCCAGCACGTCCAGCGCGCGCACCACAAACATATAGTTTTACCTGATTAAGAATCTCATGTAGAAACCCACAAAAACTCTCCACAGAGAAACTATTGATGGAAACTTGATAGTACCAAATTGGCTGTTTGCACGTACGTATACAGTCGTTCTTCAAGTAGATGTAAATTTGCATAAAAAGAGTTTTTCTTATGCTTCAAAAGAATTTGAGTGTTGTAGAAAACAACCTTGTGATCATGTTATTTTAGAACGTCATACAAATCTGATAAACTTTTCACGGAAATTTACACAACAAAGACATGTCTACATAACTAAACAATTTCAAAAAAAAATTGACATTTCCAAATAATTGCATTTACCTGAGAGCTCATCCATCTTATTGACATTTTTACAGAGAAGAAACAACAAATGTGACCCGACTCTGAAAATAATTAAGCACTTCCAATGCGCGGCCACACAATCGCTCATGATCCCATTGGAGCCGGACGCGCTGCTGAAGTTGTCGTCATGGCGGACGCTTTCCATCTCCGTGCGCACTCGTTGTTGGCCAGAACTGCTCTCACTTGGGATGCAGCTGCTGCAGCTCTTACGCCAGCTACTGCCCCCCCCCCCCCCCCCCCCCCCCCCCCGCTTCCCAAACACGCTAATGTATCCACTTCCACACCAGCTGCGGTTCGCAGTGGGCTGCCGCACAATCAGCTCGCTCTGCACAATCCTCTACGCACGCTGCCATCACGCTCATAGTGCTTTTGGTATCCGGTGTGCTCGTCGCAGTGATTGTTGGCCGAGCGGGTGGAGCTCCTGCAGGAGCTTATCAGCTGTTCGACGACCGAGTTAGCGGGACACAGTTTGGTTGAGGTGTGTCAGTATAGTTATAGTAATAGAGAACATTGTGTTTGTAATCAAAGCAAGGGCTCGCAACACCTGCCATCTATCAATCCAGCCTGCACTAATAGCAATGAAAATGATATGATACTTTGAAAGATATTTATGAACCCACATATCTGTATGTCTGATTCATTAGTTGATCAGGAATATTGCAACCCCAACTGCTATATATGTAGCTATGTAAATCCCGCTTGTAAAACTGAGATTAAAGTAATAAAAATTCAGGCAAGCACACGCACCTGTTGCGTGGTGTGTGTTTCCGCGAGATCTTGATCGGCGTTGTGTTTGTCGGTTGATTGCTTAGATGCAGCCAGAACTAATCAATTCACTTGCCTGCTTGCGCAGCTGGCCGGCTATGTACACGCACCTGTGTTGTTGGCCAAAGCATTGGCCAGCGGTTGATCCTTCGATCATCATGCCTGAGCAAGTTCTTCAGCCTGCGAGTACTCACCTCTAACAGGGTCGATGATCCAAAGAGGAACCGAGCAGGCCTTCTGATCGGGCGGCAGAGAACATGGAATATGATGTGAGGATGAACCCTAGTAGCATGTTAGCTCTGGCCACCGGATTGGAGAACAGAAACTTGGCCGCGAGTACTGCCATGTAGTATATCCCGGAGATCTTGCAATTCTTCATGAGCATGGTGACCTTCTCCCACATCGATTTCATGGGGCTTGCGTTCCTCCTAGCGGCGCAGTGGCATGTTCCTCTGGATGCTAATGAGGTTCTTCACCACGCTCATGGAGCTTGGACAACTTCCGCCTGCAACGCCGAAGCCGCCACCGATGGGAGCGCGGGCGCCTTTTCCTATGTTGGAGCCGAGCCGAGGCAAGTTATGGAGTCACGTATATTTGCTCTCGTCGGCGATGATAAGAGTGATCCGATTGGAATTCCGTATAGAACTTTCCTACTTCGTCGTAGCAGTCGTATTTAGCTTTCCATCACATGTACAATTACAATGGAATTCCTTCCTTTTCTTCTATTCTTTTTGGTTGACAATTTTTTTCCTTCTATTCTATGCATGCGACTCCCTAGAGATAATTGGACGTGTCAAACTCAAGATTTATGACACCTGATCATATTCCTCCGTATTACACGTGACATGTCCAGTTTGTTGTACACAAAAATATTTGTATGTAACGTTACATCTTTTAAATCTTAGCCGTCAATATCTAAAATTAACGACTGTGATAATTATATCTATGTGGATGAGCGTGGTGGCTTGTTTGCCTTTCGTCTTATGTATATAATAGATAGATTGACACCCCGCCAAGTTCTGCGTTGGGGCCGTCAGTAAATTCAGTACGGCGGTTCAAGTGGAAGAAGTCTCTGAAAAACTCAACGGTCGGTTCTTCTTGCAGATAAACCTCACAAAACACTTGGAAATTGCAAATGTTGGACACAGAGTTCGGTCCAATATCTTGAGGGCGGAGTTGGAAGCTGGCAAGGACATCCCTGAAATTTTTTGATCTGGAAGGGCTAAACCCTCGGTCCAGATGATGTGCAAACACAACTACTTCTCCATCTTGAGGTTCGGGAGGATTTTCAGGGCCTGGGACTCTCCAATGGATGGTTTCTTGCTTTGCTAAAGCGTCAGTCAAAACATACCCAGTAAGTTGCTCTTCTGTAACCCGGGAGGGAACCCAATTGCAAGAGAAGAACTATTTGGCCATTTTTTATGACAAGTTGTAAAAGAAGTTCAAACGCCGGATTACGGTTCAAGATTGATGTGCATAAACCGACACCAGACCGGGGAAGGAATCAATCAGAGAAAATGTACATGTTAAACCGGATACTGATGCTCAGGTAAAATTGGTGGCTTAAGAGAGGGCTCATGGTACCTGGCGGTTATCAACTTTTAACGGTTAAACCACCTACGGTGGTATGGAAGAAACATATCTGAAAATTACTAAGTGCTGCAGAAACAGGTTTCACAGGCTAAGGTTATAATTATGGATCTAGCGCAATTCAGGAAAAGGAAAAATCTCAAAGCCCTAAAATGATGACAGTAGAACAGCAAAGGTCCAGATAGGGATCTGTTCATGGACAATGGGATGCTATGGTGAGGAAAAACAAATTATAGTTTCGGCCGCACGGGGAAGATGTCAAGTTCATCAAGATACGATGGGACAGTAAGGGAAAGCAATGAATGCCGATGAATACTGATGAACACCGACGAAGGCATGAAACCCTAATGCAGATCTAGGGTTGAAGAAAGAAGGCTTACCGGCTTCACAGGAGTTGCAGAGAAGTGCCACGGTTCTCTGGTATGTTCAGATCGATGCAGCGGCCAGGGGTGATGCATTGCTTGAAGGTTAAGGGCGGCGGCGGAGCTTTAGGGCTCGAGCATCGCAAGGAGGAAGAAGAGGCAAAGAAGCACGGAAGGGGAAGGAAAAAAGACCTCTGGTCCTATTTATAAGGCAAATGGATAAGTAGGCAGGCACAGGAATCGAGGAGCCCAAAAACGGAGAATGGGTATAGCTGTCATCTCGGTCTCCGGAGATTAATTAATAAAAGAAGTATTTACAGGTTTTTATACAGAAATGATGTCATGACGATTCACTGCAATCTTAGAATATGACGTCATGACGGTTTATCAAATTCATATGGAGGAGACGTCATGGCAGTTTACAAGGATTATACGAGGATATTCAAGGAGTTTTTTCTAAGTGTTAAAGATTGACATGAACAGGTTCAAATCAATCTGGGGCCGAATGTTGGGGATATAACTATTGAGTATAAACCGCCCGGGAGGGGCCGGTTTATGCTCATCCGTACTGAAGCCCATGAATACAAGGAGTATGGCACTTTACTATAGAAGCTTGGGGGCCCAGAGCCCAAGGGCGGTTTAGGGCCCATAGACATAAACCGCCATGAGATATGTAACTTGTGTTGTAAGTTAGGGAAAGGTAAAAACCGAACTGGACACGTGTATGAGCCGGCCTCGGTGTTCTGTAAACCGCCGGGCGTCTACCTGTGTATATAAAGGGGTGACCTGGCGGCAGTTCAGGGACAAGAAAGAACAACTCGAGAGATAGGTAAAGCGGATTCGCTCCCTGCTCATCGAGACCCCATCAATTCCACCAGAACTGGATCGTAGGCTTTTATCTTCATTGTAAGGGGCCGAACCAGTATAAACTCCCTGTGTCCTTTGTCCGGTTTAACCCCTTTTTGCTAATCTCGTTGTGATGGCTCCACGACTAAGTCTTCTCACTAGGACATCTGACGTGTTAATTCCACGACAGCCTCCACCCTTCAAAATTGCTTCGGTCCGGGAGGGCTCTGCTTGAGCGAGGGCCAAACCCCACCTTCGGCCGGATCCATCATGTCAGCGCAGGACCTCTCTCCAGCCCTCGAGGTAGAATTCAGAGTTAGCTGCCTAGGGCTAATCTTAGCCGAACCCTCTCATTGTGACGCTACTCTGGCCTTGATCCCCTATGATGGACCGGCAACGAATGGCCAGGAGTAATCCTTGGACCAAGGCGACTCGATCTCGAACCTTGGCACGGACGCCTCAAACGAAGATCAAAATTTGTCCTTGATCTCCGAAGACAATCCAAACCCCTTCAAGGATCCGATGCCGAGGCCCGAACCTAGCTTGGTCAGTGGACACCAAGGACCAGCCACGGCACTTACTGCTCCCACCCCGTTACAATGGTATTTGGCCTGGAGCCCTCGAGTCCAGCAACCGTCGCACTTTTAAACGAGGCACTAGACCGAATTTAGAAGATGACCATCTAGGAGGACCTGCCCTCCACCTTCGATCATCATCCCTTCTAGGCATACGACAGGGAATTTTACATCCCACCCACCACCCATTTGGTTGCCACTATTGATGATTTAACCGATATGCTAGACTATAATTCGGAGAACACCAAATACATTGACGAGGAGGGCGGAGCCACAGCCAATACCGAGGTTGCCCTTCCCTTCACCAGCCACTGGTCGGCTACATCCACCTATGATATTTACATGGTGGACACCCCCAAGGACGGCGATGGCACTCCTAATCAGGACCAAGGCTAGCGCAGAGATGAACTTCCCAAGCACCAAAACAACACCGTCGATCAAAGCCACACCAAAGCCATGTGAGCACCATGGACTCTGCGGAGAACAGCACCGCAAATAATACGGATGACCCTGCAGGGGACGCAACCAACAAACATCATCAAGATAACCCCGCAGGGCAGGAGGACTCACTCAACCCATAAAACCCCGATGACTCGGAAGATAGCAACTACCTCCCACTCTCTGAAGAGGAGGCCATCCTCAGGGAGGACGATTTCATAGTCCCCGAAGACCCGCTGGAGCAGGAGCTGTTCAAGCGGAGGCTTCTTGCCACCGCCTGCAGCTTGACGAAACAAAAGCGCAAAATCAAGGTTGAACAGGACACCTCAATGATCGATGGACCAAAGTCCTAGCGGCTGAAGAAGAGTACATCTACGAGCAGCAAATCAAGAACTATCCCAAGCAAAAAATGATGTCGCAGTTTGGCGACGAGGCCCTAAGACCCAATAAGTCCGACACACACACGTGCCGAACATCCTGACCACCCCCAGAGGGCGGGACGGAGAAGTTAACAAGGCCGGACACTCAGCCGCCTCGCGTCACCGTTATGGCAAGGATCAAGTGCGGCCCACTTACGAATACGACCTCCGCCACGACCTAGATGCCCGAGCAGGCCGCACCAGGTCCATATACGGACCCAGAGAAGACCCACCTGCTTACCGGGAAGGATACTACGATCGGCTAAACCAACACGATAGAATCTGGGAACGGCAGCAGACTTAGAGGGCCAAAGACCTCCGATGCGATGTAGCTCGAGTTCGGGGCGCCGCACACCCCCTGTGCTTCACAGAATGGGTAATGCAACATCAATTCCCAGAAGACTTCAAGCCCGTGAACATCAAATCATACGACAGAACCACAGATCCACACTCACATGGCGCGAGGAGATGACCTCCATGCCATTAAATATCTGCCGCTAAAGGTTAAAGGTCCAGCTCGACCCTGGTTGAACAGCTTTCCTGAAGACTATATAGGCCGCTAGGAAGAGCTTGAGGGCACTTTGTAGCAAACTTTCAGGACACCTATGTCCGGCCTCCAGATGCTGATGATCTAAATCGCATTACAGAACAGTCCAAAGAATCTGCCCGACAATTTTGGAACTGATTCCTGACCAACAAAACCAGATTTCGACTGTCCAGATGCCGAAGCCTTGGCTGCCTTCAAGCATAGTGTCAAGGATGAATGGCTAGTACGGAAGCTCGGTCAGGACAAACCAAGAACTGTGGCAGCCCTTACCTCCCTCATGACCCGCTTTTGCGCAGGGGAAGACAATTGGCTTGTCCACAAAAACACCAACCCAGAAACACTCGGTACCTCCGAGGTTCGGGGCGGAAATGGAAAGCCCCGACAAAGGAAGAATAAACGTCACCACAATGATGGCGGGGGCGAGGATACGATAGTAAATGCCAGATTCCGAAACCAGAAGTCTGGACCCCAAAAGAAAGCCTCTAAAGGTAACAGCGATGGCCTGTCCATACTGGATACAATTCTGGACAGGACCTGTCAGATCAACGGCACACCAGAGAAGCCTGCCAACCACTACAACCGAAATTGTTGGGTGATCAAACAGGTCGGCAAGCTCACAGCCGAGGACTCGGGCAAAAGCCCACGAAGCGAGGACTATGATGAAACTCTCAGGGCAAACAGTGGAGGCCAGAAAGCCTTCCCTTCCGAGGTCAAGATGGTAAACATGATCTATGCAACCGACACACCGAAGAAGGAGAGGAAGTGAGCGCTATGTGACGTATACTCCATCAAGCCAGTAACACCGAAGTTCAACCCATGGTGAGCCTGTCCGATCATGTTTGGTCGCAGGGACCACCCGACCAGCATATGCCACGGAGGGTCTAGAGCCTTAGTACCCGACCATATCATCGATGGATTCCACCTCACTAGAGTCCTCATGGGTGGAGGAAGCAGCCTCAATCTGATATATGAAGATACAGTGAGGAAAATGGAGATCGATCCATCAAGGATCAAACCCAGTAACACTACCTTCAAGGGAGTCATTCCGTGAGTGGAGGACCTTAGCACAGGCACCGTGACGCTTGAAGTAGTGTTCGGATCTCCGGGTAACTTCCGAAGCGAGGACTTGATCTTAAACATAGCCACTTTTCGCAGCGGCTATCATGCCCTCCTCGGCTGAACAGCGTTCGCCAAATTCAATGTCGTCTCGCATTACGCGTAACTCAAGTTGAAGATCCCTGGTCCCTCAGGTGTCATAACTATCAATGGTGACACCGAACGCTCACTTCAAACCGAAGAGCACATTGCGGCCCTAGCGACCGAAGACCACACTAGCCCATATAGGTCCGGATGCTGACCCGCCGTAAAAGTTAGTGAGAATAGTAAATGGGTTCAAACCCGTTCCCTGATGACCCACAAGTGTAGGGGATCTATCGTAGTCCTTCTGATAAGTAAGAGTGTCGAACCCAACGAGGAGCAGAAGGAAATTACAAGCGGTTTTCAGTAAGGTATTCTCTGCAAGCACTGAAATTATCGGTAACAGATAGTTTTGTGATAAGGTAATTCGTAACGGGTAACAAGCAATGAAAATAAATAAGGTGCAGCAAGGTGGCCCAATCCTATTTGTAGCAAAGGACAAGCCTGGACAAGTTCTTATATAGAGAAAAGCGCTCCCGAGGACAGATGGGAATTATCATCAAGCTAGTTTTCATCACGCTCATACGATTCGCGTTCGTTACTTTGATAATTTGATACGTGGGTGGACCAGTGCTTGGTTACTGCCCTTTCTTGGACAAGCATCCCACTTATGATTAACCCCTATTGCAAGCATCTGCAACTACAAAAGAAGTATTAAGGTAAACCTAACGATATCATGAAACATATGGATCCAAATCTGCCCCTTGCGAAGCAACGCATAAACTAGGGTTTAAGCTTCTGTCACTCTAGCAACCCATCATCTACTTATTACTTCCCAATGCCTTCCTCTAGGCCCAAACAATGGTGAAGTGTCATGTAATCAACATTCACATAACACCACTAGAGGAGAGACAACATACATCTCATGAAAATATCGAACGAATACCAAATTCACATGACTACTTATAGCAAGACTTCACCCATGTCCTCAGGAACAAACATAACTACTCACAAATCATATTCGTGTGCACAATCAGAGGGGTATTACTATGCATTAAGGATCTTAACATATGATCTTCCACCGAATAAACCAACTAGCATCAACTACAAGGAGTAATCAACACTACTAGTGACCCACAGGTACCAATCTGAGGTTTTGGGACACAGATTGGAGACAAGAGATGAACTAAGGTTTGAGAGGAGATGGTTCTAGTGAAGCTGTTGATGGAGATTGACCCCCTCCTGATGAGAGGATCGTTGATGATGACGATGGTGATGATTTCCCCCTCCCGAAGGGATGTTTCCCCGACAGAATAGCTCCGCCGAAGACCTAGATTGGTTCCGCCAAAGGTTCCGCCTCGTGGCGGCGGTGTTTCATCCCGAAAGCTTGCTTATGATTTTTTTTTCCAGGGTAAAAGACTTCATATAGCAAAAGATGGTCACCGAAGGGCTGCCAGGGGGCCAACGAGGTAGGGGGCGCGCCCAGGGGGTAGGGCGCGGCCCCCACCCTCGTGGACGGTGGGTGGCCCCCCTCTGGTATTTCTTCCACTCAATATTTTTTATTAATTCCAAAAATGACTTTCGTGGAGTTTCAGGACTTTTGGAGTTGTGCAGAATAGGTCTCTAATATTTGCTCCTTTTCCAGCCCAGAATCCAGCTGGAGGCATTCTCCCTCTTCATGCAAACCTTGTAAAATAAGAGAGAATAGGCATAAGTATTGTGACATAACGCGTAATAACAGCCCATAATGCAATACATATTGATATAAAAGCATGATGCAAAATGGACGTATCAACTCCCCCAAGCTTAGACCTCGCTTGTGCTCAAGCGGAAGCTGATATCGAAAAATATGTCCACATGTTTTGAGATTGAGGTGTCAATAAAATAAAATACGGTCATGAGGGCATCATGATCATTCTTATAACAGCAACATACATATATTTCTGTCATATGATTTGTTATGCTCAAGTAATAATCTATTCACAATGTCAAGTATGAATCAGAAACTTCATTGAAAACTAACAAACTATGATCTTGGTCATTGAAGCAATTGCAATTTATCATAACATCGGAAAGAGTCAATATAAGAGATTTTCAACAAGTCCACATACTGTCTTTCATAATTGCTAACACTCACGCAATACTTATGGGTATGGAGTTTTAATCGGACACAGAGAAAGATAGGGGCTTATAGTGTTGCCTCCCAACCTTTTGCCTCAATGGTAATGTCAACAATAATAGTTCATGCAAACTTACATCCAATTGGATATATATATATATATATCAGTATCTTTCCAACACAAGGTGCTTGCCAAAGGATAAAATGTAAAAAGAAAGGTGAAGATTACCATGACTCTTAATGTGTAAGACAAGAATAAAAGATAGGCCCTTCGCAAAGGGGAGCAGAGGTTGTCATGTGCCTTTATGATTGGATGCACGAAATCTTAATGCGAAAGAATGTCACTTTATATTGCCACTTCTGATATGGACCTTTATTATGCAGTCCGTCGCTTTTATTGCTTCCATATCACAAGATCGTCTAAAGCTTATTTTATCCACACTAATAATTCATACATATTTAGAGAGCAATTTTTATTGCTTGCAACATGACAACTTACTTGAAGGATCTTACTCAATCCATAGGTAGGTATGCTGGACTCTCATGGCAAACTGGGTTTAAGGATATTTGGAAGCACAAGTAGTATCTCTACTTGGTGCTAAGAGTTTGGCTAGCATGAGGGGAAAGACAAGCTCAACATGTTGGATGATCCATGACAATATACTTTATTTTGGATATAAGAAAACATAACCCATTACGTTGTCTTCCTTGTCCAACATCAACTCTTTAGCATGTCATATTTTAATGAGTGCCCATAATCATAAAATATATCCAAGATAGTATATTTATATGTGAAAACCTCTCTTTCTTTATTACTTCCTATTAATGGCAACGATGACCAAAACTATGTTTGTCAACTCTCAACAACTTTTATTCATCATACTCTTTATGTGTTGTCATTAATCTCCATAAGTTCAAGATGATCTCTCATATTTCTTTTTATACTTTCTTTTTCTTTTATTCCCTCAAGATCATAGCAAGATAGCAAAGCCCTTGACTCAACACTAATCTTTATTATATATAGCTCATGGACTCGATTACATAGAAGGATCATAAAGCAAAACTCAAAACTAAATCATACCAAAAACTTTATTCTACTAGATCAAGATATTACCAAAAGGATTGAACTAAATAAAATGGTAAATATAGGAGTGTGATGGTGATACGATACCAGGGCACCTCCCCCAAGTTTGGCAGTTGCCAAGGGGAGTGCCCATACCCATGTGATTATGTCTCCTTATTCGGAGGTGGTGATGATGGAGTTGTTGATCATGTAGGCTTGTCATCCGTCTTCCAAGGCATAGGCTCACCATCATAGAAGGATGATCGAGTCTCCGGGATCCTCAAATCTACAACCAAACTCATCCTCTTGAATTTGTATTCATACTCATAGTTTTAGTTTTGCAGGTCATAGATCTGGGCTTGGAGGTGCTCAATTTTCTCATGAAGCTTGAAGATGGTCTCCCCAATGTTCTTGAAATCCAGCTTGTGGTTGTTGGTGAACTCCGCGATCATCATCTGGTTGGCGTTGAGTCTGCGTTCCACCAACCCTTGGCACTTGAAAACTTGTTGTTCCATTGTTTCGAGTCTTGTCTCCATGTTTCTGGCCCTCCTTGGTCCCTCAGCATCGCGGATGTGCAGCACCCCCTCACGCATCTCAATGGTTTGAGGGTGTTGTAGCACCTCCGTGAGGTAGGGGTTGATGACCTTCTCAAAAAACTTGTCCTTGGGGCGCTTGAAGACGTCATGGTGATCTAGATCTGCCAGAAAAGCAACTCGAAACAAAGGTAGAAGATATTTGTGTGATACGGTGGTAAAAACCTTTGGGAGATTATATAATAAATTTTCACCGACCAAAAGAAGTATCGTGCAAGAAAACAGAGTCCGGAGAGCACACGAGGTGCCCATGACACAGGGGGGGGGCGCCCAGGGGGGTAGGGCGCGCCCTCCACCCTCGTGGATGCCTAGTGTCCTTCCCGGACTACTTCTTATTTCCCTAATTTCTTAAATATTCCAAAATAGAGAAAAATTGCTATTAGAACTATTTTGGTGTCGGTTTACTTACCGTACCACATACCTATTCCTTTTCGGAGTCTGAAACATTCTTGAAAGTGTCCCTTATATATTCCTCTGGGGTTACAGTTTCAATAACATTAGTATCAACATTTATTGGATTACCTGAGATATAATGTTTGATCCTTTGACCGTTCACCACCTTCGGACTTGTGGCTTCGAAGTTGTTGATTTTTATGGTACCGGAACGGTAGACCTCCTCGATAACATAAGGGCCTTCCCATTTAGAGATAAGTTTTCCTGCAAAAAATCTTAAACGAGAGTTAAAAAGAAAAACATAATCACCTACATTAAACTCACGCTTTTGTATCCTTTTGTCATGCCATCTTTTAAATTTTCTTTAAACAGTTTGGCATTCTCATAAGCGTTGGTTCTCCATTCATCAAGTGAGCTAATGTCAAATAACCTCTTCTCACCGGCAAGTTTGAAATCATAATTGAGCTCTTTAATGGCCCAATATGCCTTATATTCTAGTTCGAGAGGTAAGTGACATGCTTTTCCATAAACCATTTTATATTGAGACATACCCATAGGATTTTTATATGCAGTTCTATAAGCCCATAATGCATCATCAAGTTTCTTTCACCAATTCTTTCTAGATCTATTATCAGTCTTTTGCAAAATTAATTTAAGCTCTGTATTACTCAATTCTACTTGACCACTAGACTGTGGGTGATATGGAGATGCAATTTTGTGATTAACATCATACTTAGCAAGCATTTTACGAAAAACACCATGAATAAAATGTGAACCACCATCAGTCATTAGGTATCTAGGGACTCCAGACCTCAGAAAAATAACTTCTTTAAGCATCTTAATAGAGGTGTTATGATCAGCACTACTAGTTGTAATGGCTTCTACCGACTTAGTAACATAATGAACAACAACTAAAATATGTGTATACCCATTAGAGGAAGGAAATGGTCCCATTGTCGGTTCAATATCCGGCGTATCTCATAGTAGGGGTCCTAAGCTACGCATATTGGAGCGATGGTAACATGGACACGGATTTTACCCAGGTTCGGGCCCTCTTGATGGAGTTAAAACCCTACGTCCTTCTTTTGATTGTATTCATATGGGTGTAGTAAAGAGTACATATATCTACCACGAGATTGTAGTAATGAATATGAGATTGTCTATTGACTAGCCTGGCCTCGGTTTATATAAGACATCGGAGGTCTAGGGTTTAGGAGAGTCCTTATCTTGGGCGCCAAGTCTTGTGGAGTCTTCCTTGTATGCGACAGGGGTTGTCCGAACTGGCCCATGAGTATACGGCCATGGAGTTCCTCGGACCAATCCAGCTGATCGGGAGACGACATGGTGAGTACCCCCTAGTCCAGGACACCGCTAGTAGCCCCCTGAACCGGTCTTCAAGTTGGGGACGCTCCTCGATTCTTCCGAACTACTCTTCACCTTCGGTCGTTGGTCTTGAAAACTGGTTCAACAAATCTTCTCATCTTTGATCTTGAGTATCACCAAGGTGACTCCGAAGAGTTTACACGTCGGGTATCCGAGGAGCCCCTTTAAGTTTTCGGCCTTTATCAATGCCTTGTTATTTTTATGCCATACCTCGGGTTTGAAGTTGTTCCCGAGCGGCAACGTCCTCTTGCGTCCGAGCTCCAACGCCAGACTGCATTCGAGGTATCTTTACCAGCCGAGCACCAATGCCTGACCGCTTCCGAGATCCAACGCCGGAATGTATTCGAGCTCCAATGCCGGACTATGTCCAAGCTCCAACGCCGGACTATGTCCAAGCTCCAACGCCGGACTATATCCGAGCTCCAACGCCGGACTATGTCCAAGCTCCAACGCCGGACTATGTCCAAGCTCCAACGTCGAACTGTGTCTAAGCTCCAACGCTAGACTATGTCCAAGCTCCAACGTCGGACTGTATCCGAGCTCCAACGCGGGACTATGTCCAAGCTCCAACGCCGGACTATGTCCGAGCTCCAACGCCGGACTATGTCCGAGCTCCAACGCCGGACTATGTCCGAGGTGGTGCACCACCTCGGCCATGGGCTGATTTTTATAAATTTAATTCCGAATTATGCAATGTAATCACTGCTGAGATGTATAGCCAGTAGCCCTCAAGGTGCGTGTTGGCCTAATATCCGGGATGCACCCGAAGGAAAAAATCAAACCGTTGACCCTAGTAGCCCTGAGACTCAGGTCGATTTATAAAATCAGCCTGAGGATCAATTCCCAGCTCGGCAGGATACTTAGGAATAGAAATGCGGTGTGCAAAGTCCTCGAGACTTAGGTTGCACTACAAAAAAAAGACACATCCGTGACATTTTGGGCCGAACGAAAAAAAATTCTGTCGTACATATGACACTTCTATGACGATAATTGTGACAGAACCCGGTATCATCATAGATGTGGTGGGCTCCTACTTCTATGACAAAATTCATGACAGAAAATGGGCTTTTCGTCCTAGGCGGGCCGGAGACGGAGCTGCATGACATTCTTTGGGCTGTCCATGACGGAAAAAACCGTGGTAGAAGCGAGGGGTAGGAAAATTTCGGGGAGTTGCCGGTTACGGTGGGAGGTCAGGGGCCGAGCGATGCGCGTTTCTCTCGTACACGTACGCGCGTGTGTGCGAGGCGTTGGCTCTAACTGAACCCGAGAGAGGCGTTGGGCTCTAACTGAACCCGAGCGATTGCACTATAGGCTACGTGCTACTGAACCCGAGCGATCGATCGATGGTTGTTAACTGAACCCGATGGAGAGATTCCTTTGCTACTGCTGCTAACTGAAGCCGATCGATTGGATGAACAGTGAGTGTTGCAGGGGGGGTTTGGATGAACAGTGAGCGGTGGCGTTGCCTCTGGATGAACAGGACCCCGTGGTGTGGAGGGCTGGATGAACAGTAGATAGTGGAGGGGTGTCCATGGAGGGGTGGTTGAACAGGACCCCGTGGTGTAGAGGGCTGGATGAACAGTAGGTGGTGGAGGGCTGGATGAAAAGTAGACGGTGGAGGGGTGGTTGAACAGTAGCGGGTGGAGTAGCGCGTGGTGGAGGCTGGATGAACAGGAGCCCGTGGAGGCTGGAGGAGGTCGGCGGTAGCCCGTGGAGGCTGTAGGAGGTCGACGGTGGAGATGAACAGTATCCCGTGGAGTCCTGTTTTGTGGTACGCCACACCCCTCCCGATGAACAGGACCCCCGTTTCGACCGTAGGAGGTCCGTTTCCTCCGTTTTGCAGTACGCCACACCCCTCCCGATGAACAGGACCCCCATTTCAACCATAGGAGATCCGTTTCCTCCGTTTTGCGGTATGCCACACCCCTCCCAATCAACAGAACCCCCGTTTCGACCATGGGAGGTCCGTTTCCTCCGTTTTGCGGTCCGCCACACCCCTCCGGTCAACAGGACCCCCGTTTCGACCGTAGGAGGTCCGTTTCCTCCGTTTTGCGGTACGCCACACCCCTCCCGATCAACAGGACCCCGTTCCGAACGTGGCCGGTCGAACACAAGGCCATTTCCTCCGTTCTGCGGTACGCCAGGCCTCATTTCCATCGCCTATTCCATCCAAGCCGGTTGGCTCCCACGCGTTCCGTTGCCTCCCGATGAACACGACGCATTCCGTTGCCTCCCAATGAACACGATGCATTCCGTTGCCTCCCCATGAACATGACGCATTCTGTTGCCTCCCCATCAACACGAGCTCTCGCCGTACGTATGCGCGACTAGGCGTTCGAGACCCCGCCCTATGTACACATACGTGGCCATATTTTCTTTCTTGCACCCTGGCCGATGTACGGACGTGTACATGCTACGTGCGCGCCTCTACTACGACACGTGCGCGCCTCTACATCGACCAGTATGTACGTACACGTTCGCGACCAGGATGACAACGCTACGTACGCTTCGACCAGGTGGGTCCCTACTGTCAGGCACTTCCTTGCCTGCGAAGATGTAGCTGGTGGGTCCCAGCAGTCAGGGGGGCGAATCGTTTTGTTTTTTCTTGCTCGGACGCACTTCCTTGCATGCGAAGGTGTAGCTGCTGGGTCCCAGCAGTCAGGGGGGCGAATCGTTTTTTTTTTGCCCGGACGCACTTCCTTGCTTGCGAAGGTGTAGCTGTTGGGTCCCAGCAGTCAGGGGGGCGAATCGTTTTTTTTGCCCGAACGCACTTACTTGCGTGCGAAGGTGTAGCTGGTGGGTCCTAGTAGTCGGGGGCGAATCATTTTTTTCGGACGCACTTCCTTGCGTGCGAAGATGTTGCTCGTTGGTCCCAGCAGTCAGGGGGGCGAATCGTTTTTTTCCCGGATGCACTTCCTTGCGTGCGAAGATGTAGCTCGTGGGTCCCAGCAGTCAGGGGGCGAATCATTTTTTTCACGAAATACGGTGGCCCGTCCGGTGGGTCCCCACTGTCAGGTGGAGGAATAATTATTTTGCGCGTAATAAGGAGGCACTTCCTTGCGGCTGCCGTGGACCCAGCTGTCAGCCTCTCTATGTACAGTCCACGTCCGATGGAAGTCGTTCCTTGACCAGGTTGACCACGCCGCGCCGAGAGCACCACGGCGGTGGACGACGGCGAGGCCGGGGACGACACGGAGCCGGGGAAGACGCGATAGTGCATGCACACGCGGAGAGGAGTATGAGGGTTCACTGGTTCGGCTGCGCTGCCGTCACCGCAGAATAACAGGGGGTGTGGGTGAGTGGAGGGATGGCCTGGCCAGCGGTGAAAGTAGTAGGGGGCGCTGAGGCCTCCGCGGCAGCACAGCCGGCCATGGGAGGTAGGAGCAGGCACCACGACCGGCGCTGCTTTGGGCTGCTAGAGCAAGAAGACCATAGGTTGAAGAAGCACGAAGGCCGTTGGATGGACATCATACGGTCACTGCAGCTAGAATCGTTTATATTGACTAAGTTGACAAAGCCCTTGGTACATCAACTTAGTAGGCCCACAGGTCAGCTTCCGAAACGGTGCGCCCCAGATGTCAGGGGGAGGAATCATTTTTTGGGTGGGTGAAGCTAGAATATCTGAGATTGAAGAAGAAGCACGGCATCCGTTGGATGGACATCCAGCGGCCACTGCTGCTAGAACCGTGTGTTGACTATAAGTTGACAAAGCCTTGCATACACATCAACTCTAATTTTTTAGGGGACGCGTCAACTTAGTAAGGCCAGAAGTGTGTGGCAGAGAACTTATAGCCCATTTGAGATTTGTAAGAATGTGTAGCCCATTTTAGAATTCAAATGGAATTTACTACAGCCCATTTACAGTTTGTTAAAAGTACGGCCCATTTCAACCAACCGTTCAAAACAAAATTCAATAAAATTTCCCACATTTTGATGGGATCCAAATATTTTTATCCCGAAATTTCTAGTCAGATTAAATACAATTTCAATATAAATTTATATTACATAAAAATCCAACGAAACATTGCGCTCGTAACAATTAATGAAATTAAAATTTTCAACATTCCAAAAATAATATTTTATAAATTAATCACTGTTTGGTGCATTTTTTTATAGTTACTACCCAGTTTTTATAATTACATCCCATTTATTATTTCTTAAAGCCCATTTTCTTGTTAAGCCTAATGCATCCCTCCTAGGAAAGATTTGTAGCCCAGCGGGGCAGAGAATAACAACTTGACCTAGCCATTTTCAGCTTGAAAAAAATTAATATTTGGGCTGGATATCTAGCCTGGGCTAGACGGGCCACAGCCCGCCTAGTTAATTCCTGCAGCGATGTTTTCATTGTTGTTCAGAGGAGAAAAATTAATATCTGGGGTAAACATCAAAAAACTCTGCAGTGCTCACACCTCAAAAACACAAATACTGCTCGAGCTGCTTGGTCCCAGCTGTCGGCCGCTTCTTGTGAAATTCTCACGTTTATTGACTACTCCCTCCTTTCCGGTTTATAATGCTCAATTCAAAAATCTTACCAATCAAGGTAGATGGCGAGTGGTGGAATACTTTTTGTAGTTTTGCAAAAGCACCTAATTAATGCTCTTGTTATCCTCAAAAAATTATGTTTATACTTGCATTAATTGCAACGCATGCATGCATAAAGTACATGTATTGGTCAATTTTCTCTTAATACTTGCATGCAATAATTTAATGCACCTTGGAATCTGAATATGTGATGGAAAACAACCAAATTGAGCCTTATAAAATGGAAAAACTAAAATTTTGAGATAAGCCCTATAAACCGGAAAGGAGGGAGTACATAGGTTGACAATGGTGTGGACCGTGATGTCAGGAAACCAGGAGGAAGCAAAATAAATTATAGTTATATATATATATATATATATATATATATATATATAGATATATACACTTGCGTACATGAGGTTATGGACCTGGTGGGTCCCCATTGTCATCCTATCCAAGTAAAGTCATCTCCTCGCCCGCATGCGCTTTCCGCCCGAAACGGTCAGCACCGGCCGCCCCGCTTCCCAGTGCAGGCGATTGCTCCGCCTTCAAACGACACAAGTGTCGTCCGTCTGTTCATCTAACGCACACATTAATGATACGCGGTTGCCGAGGCGGCTACTCCGGCACCACACGTCTGTCCCTCCGCCCGCCCACCATTGCTATATAAACTACTGCGCCGGCCATAGCCGCAGTCATCCGCATCCGTTCCATTTCTCCTGTCCACACCACTACTGCCCACCATGGCTTCCTCGCGCTCCAGCGCTCTTTGGGACGGGCGGACGATGGACCACAAGGAGATGGCAGCCATTGCTACAGACCGGCTGGCCGGCAGGCAGCCGGAGGACGACGACGTCCCAATGAGAACATGGTAGTCGACGATCCGGCGCCAAGCCCCTCCTCCGCGCCATCCACGCTGGTGCATTGCACCATGACCATCGGCGAGGCCCATTCCCAATATATGGATATGGTGAGGCAGATGCGTGAGGAACAGTTCCGGGAGGCGCAGGCCGACGCCACCTACAACCACCATCTCCTCCAGGAGCACCTGCAGGCGGAGGAGCAGATCGCCGCGGAGCGGGCGGAGCAAGAGGCGTTGCTCGACTCGTACCGCTCCGCCCGCAAGGGCCGCCTCGAGCGCTGGCGGTACCGCATGCGGGTGGTGGAGGCTGCGGTCGCCTACAAAGAGGCTAGCAAAGAGGGCGATGAAGCGGGCGAGGCGCTGTTTGGCGAGACCGAGGACGAGGCAGAGGACAATGCCGGCTCCGACGAGTCCCCGCTCTGCTGGCGTCGACGACGCCCTGCTCCGCCGAGGCCCTACGGCACCAACAACGAGGCAGAGGACACTGCCGGCTCCGCCGAGGCCCCGCGGCGCCAATAACGAGGCAGAGGACACCGCCGGCTCCGCCGAGGCCCCACCCCGCAAACAACGAGGCAGAGGACATCGCCGGCTCAGCCGAGGCCCCACCCTGCTGGCAACGTGGGGCAGGATTTCCACTGCTCCGCTGAGGCGCCACCCGCCGGCAACGAGATAGAGGAAATCGCGGGCTCCGTCGAGGCCCCGCCCCGCTGCCAACGAGGCCGCGCCACACAGAAAACGAGGAAGAGTAGAACACGGTAGGTCGCCGCCGCTCGGGTCCAAGTAAGGCCACAGCTGCTACCCTCCGGTTGAAGCCAAGCTAGGCGGGTTGACCATTGACGGCCGGTTAGCTTCTTGGCGGCGACGTGGAGTCGGAGAGCTGCGCTGGAGAAGAACGTTGCTTCTACTTAATTGCTGGTGCAGTTGGCTGACTGGCACGTGGGCCCAACAGGCCACATGTCAGTTACGCAACTGCACCTGCAGTTAAGTCACTGAAGCTTCTGTTCGGCTCAGCGGGACACAGGTGGGTAGCTTCGGTTAATTAATTATACCTCCAGCGCACCCCTTTTTAGTTTTTTTAGAAAAGGAGGATGACCCCCGGCCTCTGCATCTGGGAGATGCATGCGGCCACAAACACCCCTTTTTAGTTGAAGAATGTATGAAATGCAATGAAATCAGGCATGTTTATATGAAATCCGACCGTGTATGAATGAATTTATTTTGATTAGTTCGAATTCCTGTATCACTGGCATTGGATGAACATGCAAAACAATGCGTACTAGCATTATTCCCAGGGTGATCACCACGTTTGCAGCAGTTTCACATGTACTCCCTCCGGTCTTTTCTATTCTGCATACAAGTTTTGTCTGCAGTCAAAGTATCTCTACTTTGACCAATCTTATATAGAAAAGTATGCACTTTCACAATGTGCAAAGTAAAAAGGAACAAAAGGAGTACAAAGAGTTTGAGCAGCTTTTTAGCGTTTCTATACATTGCAATCAAACACACAGGCCTGGCAATTCATAGAGAACATTCAAAGTAATCGATGATTATGCATCTCAGCGACTCACATGTCAGAGGCAATATTTACTTCATAGCTAAAGAATAAAGAAAAAATTGATTGACGCTGCTGACAGCTAAGGGCGTCCCATTCGAAAATATCGAACGCATATCTTGCTAAAATCAATGAGCAAAATTTGACAAGGTTGTCCCATTCCAAAATATCAAATGCCTACGATTGTGGAATGTGCAGGGTTTGCCATCAGTTCGGACATTGACATGGCACCTCGTGCTAAATAAACCAGCTGTTATTTTTGTGCAGTTCCACCAAAATCAACCAAATTCACGCGTAGCTTGTATGATTTCGCTCTTATATGTTGCAACACCTTGAACTTATGGGCACCTCCTTTCTTGTGGTGGAAATGAATGATTCGATGTATTCATGAACATTTTGTGCAGTTCCCGTTGAAATCAAGCTGAGCACTCCTGTTTGCACAAATACAAAAAAATGATTAGTATATGGCAAACTGTACTATGAATTGACAGTTTCAACAGGCACATACATGGTCCATGTAGAGCACACTTTTAGAAAAATGGAACTCACCAGAAAGAATCCTAGAATAACATTGTACTCGCGCATCACAGCAAAAAAATGGAGATTTGTCAGTTCTTCTGAGCTGAAGTTAGTTTGGTCTTGTGGGGAGTAATGTAACCATCCTTCAACTGCTCCTTCTGATGAGAAGATAGACAGGGCTTCTTCATCCTGGCATAATCGGAACTAGTCACTTCACGTACTCCATATTCTTCTTCAGAGGAAGATGATCCCTGTTTGCTCGAAAAAAGAAAAGGAAATATTTAAAACAGCACAGATGAAGCACTTCTCAAGGAAAATACCACTTTTTCATGACAGTATCTAAACAGTAACACAACACCAATAGAGATGACAAAGCTCAATCATATGGATGAAATCAGTGGGCGAGTACCAACATTTGCCAGGAGGCTGATTGTGTAGAGCATACGGATGAAGCACTTCTCCAGAACCATCTGTTGCTATCTACGGGGGTGGCCATGCTTACTATATACTCCTCGATTAGCATTTGTGCGGCTAGAATTTTATTATATACTCCCTCCATTTAAAAATATAAGGTGTGTTAGCTTTCGAAAATTCAAATGTGTGCTTGTTTGACCATGTTTTAGAAAAAAAAAATAGATCCATTATGAGAAGTATTTTCATATTTTATTTATTTTGTGTATTAGATGTTGATATTTTGTTTATAGTCTTGATCAAACATACTGTACATAAGTATGACTTGTACAGAAACCAATACACCTTATATTCTGAAATTAATTGATTGAATATTGTTTATTCTTTCCACAACCATGTTTTGGCCTTTTAGCAATTGCTTTTATGTGTGCGGAAACCAACATAGCATCATCGAATCATCATTAGTTACTTGCTACTAAAATTAGTTGGACAATAATGGGTCATAGAATATGTTATGTTAATTCAAACTTGTTAATGAAATATGATAATTTGGAAAGAAAACACTTATTTATTACTACTATTGCCTGCATTGACGGCTTCCTGGGCGTAGTTACATTATTTAAGTATATGTACATTGTTTATTTCACTATACTTTTGTTGAAAATCGTTTCCTTATTACCCGTCAAGTTTTTTGCCCTATTTCCAGCGTGATTCATATTGTCCAACCCGTCACAAATATATAAATTTACCCGATTAATAACAGTCTCCATGCAGAAACTATTTAGGGAAGGAGAAGGTTCTTATATAAATTAACAAAAAAGTTTGATATATAGTACCAAATCGATTGTTTGAAAATGCGCACATATTCATGCTTCAAGCACGTGTAAATTTGCATAAAATAAATACTATATTTATGATTGATTTTTTTAATGCTTTATAGAGAACAAACTTGCAGTCATGAAAACTTATGCTTAAAACCTAGCATAAATCTTGTAAGTTTTCATGGAAATTTACACGCACACAGAAGAGAAACGTGACTAAATGTTTTCAAAAGTTTTGACATTTCAAAATATATTATTGTTATATTATTGTTAGAGTGTTACTTGGGAGCTTATCCACTTTTGACATTGTTGCACTTTTGAAACCGAGGCAAAAGATACCTAGAAAGAGAAGAGAAGACCAATGCGACCCGTAGAAAAATTAATCACTTCTGTTGTGCTACATTACTACGCAATGGCTCCTTTGCTCGGGATCCTGTTGGAGCAGGTGGCGATGCACATGCCGGCGGTCGCCGCGGCCGATGCTTCCCATCTCGGTGGGTGCGATTCTTGCTGGTCCACTTTGAGACACAGTCGAGCTGCAGCAGCTGGTTGGTTCTCGGCTAAGCACTTTTCTGGTATGCATTGCAACCTGCTGCACCTCCTGCTCCACCATGCACTATCATATCAGCTGAGTTTCATGGCCGGACGCCGGCCATCGTAGCCAGCTCGCTTTGCAGCTGCACGATGCCCTCGCTCACCTGCTGAGTTGCCTCCTGCGAGCGCCCATGCTCCAATCCGACTCTTCGTCTTTCTCGGCCACCATCACGCTTCTCCTGCCCTGAGGGTGCTTGTGGTACTGGTTGTAGAGCTTGTGCAAGGGATTGCTATCCGAGTCTGTGCACCCGCAGTCTTATCAAAGCCGACCGTGCTTTAGCAAGGAGCTTCTCTGTTTCCACGGTGATGATGTTGTGTAGTTTGCTGGACACCGTCTCACTGATGTCAAGCAGCATGCTGGTTCGACAACAGCGGCGAGGGCATTGAGGCCGAAGGAAATCATGGAAAGTGGAGGCCCATTGCATGTTGCGAGGTGATGACATTCGGTGTTAGCCTCTGGTATGGTGTCCTCGCTGAGGTTGTGGTGCGTCAGGATTGTCAGCCTCGTTAGATTTCTTGGTGAGGATGATGACCTTCTTTCACAGCATTACCATGGGGTCTTCGTTGTCCTTTCGTTGCTCTCGTAGGCTCAGCGGCATCTTCTCATGAACACCGATGAGGTTCTTCCTCAGTTCAGTGGAGGTGGACAACTTCTGCCGCCACGTCGACGCCGGCAGGGCCGTTTGGGTTACCGTGCTTTAGCAGGAGCTTCTCTGTTTCCACGGTGACAATGGTGTGCAGTTTGCTGGACACTGTCTCACCGATGTCGAGCAGCATGCTGGTTCGACAACGGCGGCGAGGGCATTGAGGCCGAAGGAAATCATGGAAAGTGGAGGCCCATTGCATGCTGCGAGGTGATGACATCGGTGTTAGCCTCTGGTATGGTGTCCTCGCTGAGGTTGTGGTGCATCAGGATCGTCAGTCTCGTTAGATTTCTCGATGAGGATGATGGTCTTCTTCCACAGCATTACCATGGGGTCTTCGTTGTCCTTTCGTTGCTCTCGTCAGCTCAGCGACATCTTCTCAGGAACGTCGATGAGGTTCTTCCTCAGTTTGGTGGAGGTGGACAGCTTCTGCCGCCACGTCGACACCGGCAGTGCTGTTTCGGTTCGTGGGTGCTCTTCTTGGAGTGGAGGCCGTGTTCTTTTATGTACGTTAGTATGGAAACTCTTTTTTTAAGGAAAAAAGCATGTTTTCCTAACGTACATTAGGAAGGTAACTCTTCTATTTTTCCTTTCATTACTTTTTTTCTATTCTGTCCGGTATTTCCCTGTTACACATATTTGTACGTGTCATGACACGTATCAATAGTCTTGCGTAACTGTTGGATGTTTTCTGTTAGTATGTTAGGTAAAACTTTTAAATCCCAGCCATTATTATCCTAATCAAACGGCCGAAATAATTTTAGCATGTGTGGACGAACGTAATGGCTTGTTTGACTTCTATTTTATGTATATAATAGATAGATGTTTCCAACATCTTCTTGTGCAGTTCCACTAAAATATATGGTATCTTCAAAGAAGATCCCTGTTTGCACAAGTAGAGATAATTACGTATGGCATCAAATCAGTGGCAAAACAAATGCTCGTTCCAGCCATAGAAATAAATTAAGATGCAAAACTATATCATTACTTGTGTCATCACAGTTCCAGTGCTTCATTACAGCACCGGGAGTTGATTTTTGTTTTTCTTCCGCTTGTTCTTCCCCTTCATCACTTGGTTCAATAACAGACAAGCTTCATCTTCAGTGTAAGATTTGGCATGTCAATTAGGGAGCACAAGTATAGTACTAAACTTAATTTTCTGATGAAAGTGGCAAAATACAGGCCAGCAGTTGTGAAATATCATTATTTTACCTCAATGAGATATTACGGTGCACATACATATTGGAAGTCTTGTCTCCATTTGTGCAGTTCACTAAAATCAAGCAACATTATCGTACAAGTAGCACAACATATGAAAGCACACTGCAGAATCATGTGAAAGAAGGCTAGTACTGACATCTCATGATGCGGAATTCAAACAACTCACAAGAAGAAGATCTTAACCAGTAAGATCCCCTCTTGTGCAGTTCCACTAAGATCAAGCAATCAAGCAACGTTGTCGGTGTAACATTTTGGTTGAACTGCACAAAACACTCTTAAAACAAAAGTGTTTTATATAGTGCAACAAAAGGTCACAATGGCAACGAGGTGCAGTAGATAACCCTATTTACACAAAGGTGCAAAGGAAACAATTAGTGGTCAATAACGGTGGATGACACAGAAGCCAACGAAAAGAAGCATCTACCTTATCTAAATGGGAAAGAAAGCAAGACAGTAGCATTTCTCAAAAGGTGGCATTGATTAATAATAAAATTCGTTAAACATGTAATTTGCTTTTAACTGTGGCATTGCATCAATTTTCCAGCGGCATTATTAGAGGGTGTTTGTTTACACGGACATTTTGGTGTAGGGACTAAAAAATTCCGTGTCAGTCACATCTAAACCAAATAGGAGGTACTTTTCGGGACTAAAAGTGGGCATTTGGGACTAAAGAAAGAAGACCCCGAGGGAGTCTTTTTGGGACTTTTTCCAACAGTTGCCCCTGCCACGCATCGCACCTTGTTTCTATTAGTTCATTACTAGGGGTAACATGGTCTTTTATCATGTCATTTAATAAGCTCTAGTCCATGTTTAGTTCCTGGAACCAAGCAGGTAGGGACTAGGGAGTTTTTAACCAAACAGGGCCTTAGATTCCCAACAACTAATGAGTTGCACGGGACAGTGGACGCACCAGCACCATGTGCATCTACCGATGTACTGTGGTGATGCACAGTCTATTGCAACAAAGAACAAACAACCAAGGAGCATATTTGTGTTGGTCCCAGTTTTGTTATCTTTAGACACCTTTCCCTATGTGAGGGCGACAAATCTAGTCCTGCTCAAACTCTACAGCCTTGTCCCTTCCTTTCCTTTTTGAACTAGTACTTTCACCCCTTCCTTTCCTCTTTGAACCACATCCTAGATTTATGCGATACAACTTTCCCCACTGCTTTCCCCCATTCCTTTCCTCTTTGAACCACGTCCTAGATTCATGCTATACAACTTTCCCCCTTCATTTCCTCTTTGAACCACGTCCTAGATTCATGCTATATACAACTTTTCCCACTACTTTCCCCCACTCCTTTCCTCTTTGAACCACGTCCTAGATTCATGGTATACATGCAGCTAGAGCAATGTATGTGGACTAAGGAAAATATACCTTAAGGTTCTTGGGGCGTGGTTCGGTGGGTGACGGGACGACGGCGAAGAAGAAGGGGTCGGAGGCCCTCCCGCGCCGCTGCTGGGTGGAAAGTGAACAGGAGCGCCAGTAGTGGATTCCCTCCCTCGCCGACGGCGACAGCGTTAAGCCTCCTGCCCTTCCCGGCAGACGGATCCTGCCGACTCTTTGAGCAGCAGTGAGGGGAGAGAGAGAGGCCAACGAAGTCTTGTTTAGATCTGGAGAGGGAGAGAGAGTGTGAAGGGAGCAACTACAAGCACTAATGCTCCAGCGGGAGAGGGCGAGAGAGTGTGAAGAGAGAAACTACAAGCGCTGAGGCTCCAACATGTATATATATACTGGAGAGAGAGTGTGAAGCGTGCAAACCCTAGAAAACATTTTGACAAGTCAAAGAATCCTCCTGGCAAAAATTATGCTCAAGTGTAGTTATCAAACCCGAGACCTCAAGTTTGATGAGCGAACAGGCTAACCAGCTACACAACCCTCCCGTTATGTTCAACGAGAGGAAAATAACCTTTTATACATTCCTGCATTCGTGTGACAGTCATGCCGTGTTTTTTTTTGTGTGTGTGGGAGTCATTAGGATTTCAATCATAATCGTGTCATGTGGCTTTGGAGGTAAGACTATCCACAATGGTGCAGAAATAATGCAGCCTTAGTCACCTTACCTCTCTCCACGTAGTACATTGGGTCCCACCAGTCAGAGGGTGAAACAAACAAATTAATAAGAAAAACTAAAAGCGCCAGCGGTGTATCTTACTACCTCACACATCTCACTACTGCTCGGGAACACTGTCCACTTGATCCCTCTGTTCGCTCACGTACTATTTTAAGTGAATCCTTATTATAACATGCACAAAAATTTTGGGCACTTGTATTCGACTTAAGTTAGTGTGCCACCATATCTCGTATACTTACTACTCCCTCTGTCTAGGTGTAATAAGTCACGTTAGAAGGTGCAACGGGACCAAGGTGCGTGCGTGTGTGTGTGTGTGTTTAACAGCATGTGTGTGTTAGAGAGTGCGACAGATCGACCTACTACTCCTACAGAGAGATGGTGTGTAGTGTACGATTTTAGCCATGAGAGTCGGTGCATCCTCTCGTTTTCGGGCGTGTTCGGTAGGGACATGCGGACAGCTGCCACGCCAGCTCCTGACCAGCCTGGCCCACCTAAAGCCCCTCTATCGCCCGCGCGCGCTTCCTGCCCGAAACAGTCAGCGCCGCTCCAAAGAATCGGTGTCGCATTCATGCCCGGGCAGAGCAGACGCGACCTCTCACTGGCGCAAGAGTGATGGTTGCTTCATCCGTCCAACTTACTGCTGGGTCTATGTGATTTGATGGCTCATTGGTCTTTATTACTGAGGTGGTAGGACTGCTGGATGTCCCACGCTTTCGGCGAAAGGAGGTAGTAGATTACAATTTTCTCCATTCTTACAGCAGAAGAGTGCAAGAGCAGTGAAAACACGCAGGTTCAGTGATTACATGGCCCGCCTCACACTATCACCGTGCGACACCTAACTCTTTACATAGTACTCCCTCCATTCCTAAATATTACCAGATGAGTCCCCGCGCGTTGCCGCGGAATAGCGGTATATCTCTCTGCGCAAAATTATTGATTTCATAGAACTAAAAAAATCTATAATCGCATGACAAATGTGGTAGCCAAACTAAATAAACTCCCATCATCATTTAGATCATCCCACGTAAGGAAAAAAGATCAGCCAACTCCTACTGCATAATGGGATTATATTTTTCGATTTGACATGTTAATGGGACTTAAAAGCTCACCTACATGCATGCTACCGGTGCATGCTTGCATGCAGACATGTTGATGTGATTTAAAACCCACTCACATGCATGTGCCACGGTATTTCTGTATGCTTGCATGTGGCTTAGTGCGGAGCCTCTCAACGTCTAGATCAGACGACTATTATGACTTATTTACTTCATCTAACGGCTACGTCAATTTTGGTGATGTGGCTCAAGGAGAGGATAGAGAATTCCTAGTAGTGGGGGCTAGCTATTACTAGTAGATAAGTCTTTGTAGAGATTCCACTAGGTGAACTACATACAGAACAAAATGAATGAATCTACACTTAAAATGCATCTATATACATCCGCATGTGGTTCATGGTGGAATCTCTACAAAGACTTATATTTAGGAACGGAGGAAGTACTAGTATAGTACTAGTACGTACTGTAATTTATCAGCGAGATAAATTTGTACAATGCTATGAAGCTTCCAGCTCCTGTTACATGTATCTTGCGTCCAAGGTTACCCGTTGCAACATTTCATCAAATACAAAGGAGACTAACATGCATGCTATTGCATCTCAATGATTGACAAATCATAGCAAATATGTACTCCCTCCGTTCCAAAATAAGTGTCTCAACTTTGTGCAAACTTTAGTACAAAGTTGTACTACTACTAAAGTTGACACTTATTTTGGAACAGAGGCAGCTAAAGAAAAAAACGATCCATGCAGTCCCTAGCCCTTGAACTGTGAACCCTGACTAGGCTTCAATTTGCTGGCAACGTTCGAGCTTCCTAAGAAATGAAGTTTGCAACCTTTTGACCACCGGATCATTTTGTGCAGTTTCACCAAAATCGAGATGAGCATCCCTGTGGTAAAGAAATTGAAGAAGCGTGATTAGAATAAGATTACTGGGACTAGTTGATGAGACATAAACTCATCACAAATACAGTACGTAGAAGCCAGTAGAGGTATCTGGTATGTGCGGGGCAAAGAAGTAGAGAAATATCCACAAGGAGTGATGTGGGCAGCTAGAGCAGTGGTGCAAACCGGCTGTAAAGGGAGTTGTACCTAAGGGATGTAGCTCAACCTTGAGGAGGGCGGAGGGAGGCGGCAACTGCCCACGTCGCGGCAATGAGGTAGGGACGAAGGAAAGCTCACCAGCTTTGTGAGAGAGAACGGCGGGGACCCCTGATCGGGACGTGCCGACAGTGGGTTTTCGCCGTCGGCGATGGCCACCGCATCTACACTAAGCATCCACCCCTTCCCCAAGCGGACGTGATCAGCCGGGATGTTAGATATGTGGCCATAGTCGTTTTGTGCGAGAGAGTGTGAAGAGAGCAACCCCAGCAAGCAACCATGTAGGCTGGCCCGTCCTGACTATGTATATAGTGGAGCGGTTTCCTTTTCTCTCCATAGGAACCTATCATATTGCGTACGTGCCACTGAAGAAAAAAATTATTTATAAATGACGCGGCACCTACTACTCGTTCTCCTATAACCTTGCGCTTGGCATCTCCAAAATATTAACCTTGCGATTGGCTCTTCGCCTCTTCGGGAAGTCGAGCAATAATGGTAGTGCAATATATATCGTTCTGGATATATGAGACCGAATGAATTGTTGCACGTCCACCACGTGGGTGAGGGTCGAGGGGCGAGGGAGAGTGCTACTACATACGGAGCAAAATGAGTGAATGTACACTCTAAATTACGTCTATATACATCAGTGTTTGGAGTATGTACTAGTAGTTCATATTGAAATCTACTAAAGGACATATATATTCCAAAAAATATGATATAATCTCTATAACCAAGGTAGTAGGGACGAGGAGTAAACGGAGGGAGTAGTAAAATTTTCTCCTTGTCCTGTGAGCCACCGCGCGCATGGGCGAGGGAGGAGCAAGCTTCACCTCATCCTGCGAGCTACCGCGCCCGTGGGCGGGGGAGACGGCGTACTAAGCAAGCTTCTCCTTGTTCTGCGAGTTGACGGGACACATCAGAAGTACTCCAGTGTATAGAGCCTTGCCTCTAAGGTAGGCCCCACATGGTTTGCCTCTTTTTTTAATTTAACATAACGCGTCAAGTCGCAATTTGTTTGTTCACCCGTGGTAGACGGTCCTCCCTCCACCAAGTGGACAACAAGTACATGTGCCAAATTACCATGTGGGATGCCTTTTTTGTACAGAAATGAGCTCCACCGTGTACCAGCGCGGGTGTGTTTGGGAAAGAGACGGGAGTACGTGCGCCGTGCATGCACCTCTTGTCCTCGTGCACGTCCCCCACCCACGTGGGTGTGTGTGAGAGATACACACCGTGTTCTTGAGTTTTTTTTGTTTTGTGCTGGGGGGGGGGGGGGGGGTGGGGGTTGATTTCGTGATTTATTTGTGGGAATATGTGTCGGTGACATCTCAAACAAAATTTTGCATGCAATGTGTGTGAAATTGAGGCCTATACATATCATACATAGAGGGTCGGGCAATCCACGAGAAGATAGGGAGGGGTCATAGCTATCGATAGAGTCGAAGAGAGGATCAAGTGGGTGGGTGCGAGATCGATGAAGAGAGCCATCGAAATGGTGTGTGTGTGTGTGCAAGTCAAAGATATAGGGTGACTGGCCTACCGGAATGTTAGAGGGCACATGTCAAGTTTGTATGTGGCAGGGAGACATGACTAGAGCGCTTGATGTATCGGTGTGTACGGGGGGTAGGGGGTGGGTGTCGGTGTCAAAACCAGCGGATCTCGGGTAGGGGGTTCCGATCTGTGCGTCAAGGCTGATGGTAACAGGAAGCAAGGGACACGGATGTTTACCCAGGTTCGGGCCCTCTCGATGGAGGTAAAACCCTACTTCTTGCCTAATTAATATTGATGATATGGGTAGTACAAGAGTAGATCTACCACGAGATCGTAGAGGCTAAACCCTAACAACTAGCCTATGATGGTATGATTGTAATTGTGATCGGCCTTCTAAGTACCAACTTCTCCGGTTTATATAGACAACGAAGTGGGCTAGGGTTTACATGGAGTCGGTCACAAGAAAGGAAACACAATATCCGGATCGCCAAGCTTGCCATCCACGCAAAGGAGAGTCCCATCCGGACACGGGCCGAAGTCTTGAGTGTTGTATCTTCATGCTTCAATAGTCTGGACGTTATACACAGTCCGGCTGTCCGGATACCCCCTAATCCAGGACTCTCTCAGTAGCCCCTGAACCAGGCTTCAATGACGATGAGTCCGGCGCGCAGTATTGTCTTCGGCATTGCAAGGCGGGCTCCATCTCCGAATACTCCAAAGTACCTATTACGACGAATAGTGTCCGGCCTCCAATCAATGTTGTGCTCCTCGGCTTCAGTGCCTCAGTAATGACCATCTCCACGTGTCGAGCGAATGCGAGGAGTCGAGGCATTTTTGCATTTGCCACCCTCGATCCTCCGGGCCAACCGTCTATTTGAAGGGACGGGGATTCTCAGATCCAAACCTCACTCTCCCTCCCAAGGCTAGCATCCAACGGAGCGCTCCGCGAAAAACCATTCCAGCATGGCCGGCCGGCGCAGCTCTTCTACTCGCTCTTCTCGTTCCAAGTCAGGGGATTGGTGAGAGTGTTCAGTTCGTCATAGCCGTTTGATAGAGTTACAAACCCAAGGGTTTCTCCCACCGGCATTCATGGTCCCCGTCCGAGCTGGAATAGCCACTTATGACGGAGGATAACAAGCTGAGGGATCTCCTAACCCATCTCCGGAGGAGCGCATATGCCTCATCCCGCATCTGCTGAGGGGCGTCGTGTTTCCTATCCACCCATTTCTTCGCGGGCTCCTAGAGTTCTACGGCCTCCAGTTATACAATCTTACCCTGCCTCTATTCTGCACATAGTGGGGTATGTCGCCCTTTGAGAGCTGTTTTTAGACTGCGAACCACACTTTGGATTATGGAGGAAGCTGTTCTGCCTCGTCCCCCGCACCCAGGGAGAGTCCCTATGTCAAGTGGGCGGGGCCGAAGTATGGCGCATCACCGAGACCAGATACCTGTCCGGCACTCCTGAGAAGGCACCAGAAAACTGGCCCTCGGAGTGGTTCTATATAGACGACGTTCCCCTTCCGGATCTAGTCCGGACAGGTCTCCGCAAGTTCAGCAACGCCCCGCCGAGGGCACACCTAAGCTGGCGCCCCCGAGGCCCTCAAGAAGAGGACACAAGGGAAATATACCTCATGATGAACAGGATAAAGCCACTGGCCAAATCCGACTGATGATAGTTGAGGTCATGGCCATATGGATAAAGCGGGGAGTGCAACCGCTCCAATATCGGGGGAAGCCCATGTGGCATTTCAACGGGGAAGACGACGCCACCCGCTGCGGCCGTAAGGGTCCGGACTCCGCTGCCGCTTTGGCAAAGATATTGTCCGATTTGTACAAAGGGGAAGAGGAGGAATTCCTTCGCATAAAAACGCGGGACGGATTCTCCATGTACAACCCCCAGAGTGGGTAAGTTGCCATTCTTTTCCTTGCTTCACTTACTCTAGTGTTCCTCTGCTAAGGTTACTTGCATCAATGCTTCTGAGCAGGAACTGAGGAGGGCCGTAGAAGGAATATTCAGCCCCTCCCCGCAACCAGAGGACCCCAGAAGGGCCCTAGATCCAGGACTCAAAGAAGATCCGGATGTCACTTTGGAGCTTGTCGACGGGGTATTCTATCAAGCGAGCTGGGATGGCGCCCTAGTGGCCATTACGTCCGACTACCCTGGACTTCTCCCCGTGTCGCGTGTAAGCCGAACTAAAAAACCTTATCCTCCGAAGAGGAATCCCTCCGGGTATTATAATTTACCCTAGAGGCGTCGTCCTATTTGCAGAGACGACGGTCGGAGCGAGGGGTCGAGCCCCTAGGGACTTGTCAACCACGGGCGTCCGGATCGGGCAGGCTCAAGAGGAAGGTGGTGAGGGTTGACACACCGCTATAGAGGTAAAGTGATAACCTGTCCTGCGATTATAGAATTTGAAATATAACAGCGCCCTTTGTGTCTGGCAGGAAGAGGAATAACGAGACTATATCCGGGGACTCCACC
Source organism: Triticum aestivum (assembly GCF_018294505.1). NCBI lineage: Eukaryota > Viridiplantae > Streptophyta > Magnoliopsida > Poales > Poaceae > Triticum > Triticum aestivum. The sequence continues at coordinate 27,165,726 of NC_057813.1, read as the reverse complement.
AATCACGCCTCCACCAGCCGGGTTGCAGAACCAGCTTCGGGGGCGGAGGCGGACACGGGGCCAGCACCGCATAGCTCCCCAACGGAGGATGCGAATATGTGTTCGGCCACGAACTCCGAAGTGGAGAGCGCCATGAATCACCGGCGCCGGAGGGCCGTGCTCCGGAACAACATCTTTTCCGAAGATGATTTTAATGCCTTCAATTCGGTGGACGCATATGTCTGAGCTGCTCGAGGCGGGCTTGCCCAAGCGACAAACCAGTATACCAAAGACATACGGGTAAGAAAGTTAGAGGGAATCTGAAAGGCCCCCTCTAGTAATATTGGTCTACATTATACGTAGATATACCAGTTAGTAAATGGCTGGTGCGGTTAGTCTAACAGAGAATTCTGCAGACAATCCCGGGGTGAATCTGGAGGGCGTAATGGGTGACGACTCGCATCTCCAACAACAGCTAAAGGCTGGCAAGCGCATCCTTACGCAGGTGACGCAATAGAAGAACAAGCGACAAGATGCCAATATTGGTCTGGACGTGGAATTAAAGGACATCCGCGCTCAACTGGCGGACTCTGTGAAGGAGAACAAAAAGCTTCAACGCAGCATTTATGGTAAGAGCTCAAGCGAACTGTGTGATAGTTCGGTGAGGAAGTTTTTTGAATTTTTTTGCCTGCAGGTATGTTAACGGGTCGCCCTGAAGAGGAGATGCCCTCATCTGCAGGTGATTTGTTGCAAGAACTTTCGCAGTTGCACGAGCGTGCTTGGCAGGTGATGCATGGCGTTGCTCAGGCCTTGTGGCCGTCAAGCCTCCTGCCAAGCTTGCGGACCTGCTTCAAGGAGCCCGGCAGTGCTTTCGTCTGTGGAAGATTTCAGCATTCTGGCAAGGTGCAAGAGAAGCCTGGGCAATGGTGAAGACGCTCTACACCAAGGAAGATTTCAGCATTGTGGCCGTCAATGCCGAATTAGGACCGACGGGGCCCGATGGGCAAGAAATTCCCGTAAGTTTGGTATATGACCAGGTAGCGTTAGCCGCTAAGTACTCTCAACACGATTGTAAGCTAGATAGCCTGTTAGATGGTATAGAGGAGGAATAAAGGCAGTCCAAGTGACTGTGTAATTTAATGGGCGTAAGTAGCCCCTAGCCAGATTAAAATCATTTGTCATGGCGGACCTTTTTGCTTTAGCCCCTGGATCCTACAGTCCGGGGTGTGTCCGAATACCTGCTCAGTTATACAAAACTGGGGTATGTGTGGAGACCAGGCATAGGGGTCATAAGTGCTTGAACAGACAAGTACCCAACTAGTTATGTTATATTACATGGATAGTAAGAAACATCTTCCAGGGAGAATAGTTCCGTTAGGGGTTCCTTTCCCTGGGTATGCATGCGTCAATGCACATGTTTGGACTGCGAACGATGGCGCAGGATACAAGACTTTTGGGGATTTTTGTTGAAACCAACGAATACATCCTTTGTTCACCGATCGTATATTCTCTTAAGGAAACTAGCTTTCGGCTTCACCCAGTCTGAGGTACACATCCGGCTTAACCGGCAGTAACAATCGCAGAGTGCTCCCCTTATGCCCTAGACGAATTAACGGGAACATAGGGCATAAACACAAGAGCCAGGCAACCTAGCTTGGCCACATCTTAAGTCATATCGATGCATATAATGGTGAAGAAAAGGCACATATGGAAAAAGAATGCATATGCGATGGGCAAAAAGCCATTTAAAGTAATTATGTCTAGCTTCTGAATAGGAAGCCCCCAGGTACAGCTTACACACATAGTACGGACGAAATGGTCCGGGAGTCTGCACTGTATTAAATACTTTGTGTGAAGAGAAAAAGGGTCGAGAAAGGAGAGAAAAAGAGGTGGAGCATAATTAAAAAGGAGGGGTAAGGAGACGAACACTGAGTTCGGCGTTTAGGCGTAGAATCTCCGGAGTCTGGCTGCGTTCCATGGGTTTGGCTCGAGTCTGTTATCAGATGCATTACGTAGGCGGTACACTCCTGCGGTGAGGACTTTGTCAATGACGAAGGGACCTTCCCACTTGGGTTTGAGTTTGTCCTTCTTCTTCTCCGGTAGGCGTAGAACGAGCTCACCAATATTGTAAGTTTTGGCCCGCACTTCTCTGCTTTGATATCATCAAGCCTGCTGCTGATAGAATGCGGAACAGGCTTTTGCGACATCGCGCTCCTCCTCCAGGGCATCCAAGTTATCCTACCGATCTAACTCGGATTCCTTCTCTTTGTACATGCGTACACGTGGCGAATCATGCATTATGTCGCAGGGTAGTACTGCTTCCGCACCGTACACCATAAAAAATGGTGTATATCCGGTGGTGCGATTCGGTGTGGTCTGCAGCCCCCAGAGTACGGAGTCGAGCTCCTCTACCCAGTGCGTATCCGATTCTGTTAAAGATCGCACTAGTCTGGGTTTTATGCCCCTCATGATGAGACCATTTGCTCGTTCGACCTGGCCGTTTGTTTGGGGGTGGTAGATGGAACCGTAGTCAAGCTTAATGCCCGTTTTGCCGCACCAAGTTTTCACTTCATCGGCTGTGAAATTTGAGCCATTATCAGTGATGATGCTGTGGGGGACACCGTACCAGTGTACGACCCAGGATATGAAGTCTATTACTCATCTGGATTCGGCCGTTTTAACTGGTTTGGCTTCTATCCATTTGGTGAATCTGTCCACCATGACCAATAAGTATTTTTTCTTATGGCTCCCCCCTTTAAGAGGTCCGACCATATCCAGCCCCCAGACCGCAAACGGCCAAGTTATGGGGATTGTTTGGAGAGCGGTAGGGGACATATGACTCTGATCTGCGAAGAGTTGGCAGCCGACGCAATGTTGGACAAGGTCCTGTGCGTCTGCTCGGGTCGTCGACCAATAGAAGCCTGTACGGAAGGCTTTGCTGACTAGCACTTGAGCTGTGGCGTGGTGTCCGCCCAGTCTGGCATGGATTTCAGCCAAGAGTTGCCGCCCCTCCTCTTCGGAGATGCACCTTTGGAGCACTCTGGTCGCGCTTTTCTTGTAGAGTTCCCCTTCGTGGACTTTGTAAGCTTTAGAACGCCAGACAATGCAGCGTGCTTCATTTTGGTCTTCGGGGAGCTCCTGCCTGTTTAGGTAGGCCAAGAAAGGCTCGGTTCACGGGGTGATTACGACCATGATTTTGTGTGCCGAAGATGTTTTTTCAGTGGCTGTGCCTCCGATTGTGTCTGATGGTTTGGAGTCTGGGGGTGTGTTCAGATCCATGCTGGTATTGCCGGACTGCCCTTCCCATACTACGGATGACTTGAACAGCCTTCCCAGGAATATATTAGGTGGGACAGGGTCGCGCTTGGCGCTGATGCGGGCGAGGATGTCCGCAGCTTGATTTTTTTCTCGAGCCACATGGTGGAATTCGAGTCCCTCGAACCGAGCTGACATTTTGAGGACGACATTATGATAGGCCGCCATTTTCGGATCCTTGGCATCGAAGTTTCCATTTATTTGTGATATTGCGAGGTTTTGAATTCCCGTGCACTTCCAGGTGTTGGATGCCCATAGAGACTGCCATCCGAAGACCATGCAACAGAGCCTCATATTCGGCTACATTGTTGGAGTCTGTGTATAACATTTGTAGGACGTACTGGACTGTGTCCCAGGTGGGAGACGTCAGGACTACCCCTGCTCCCAGTCCGGCCAGCATTTTCGAGCCGTCAAAGTGCATGATCCAGTTGGAGTACGCGCCGTACTCTTTAGGGAGTTCGGCTTCTGTCCATTCGGCGACAAAGTCAGCCAGTACTTGCGACTTAATGGCTCGCCGTGGTTCGTATATTATGTCGAACGGAAGGAGCTCGATAGCCCGTTTAGCAATCCGGCCCATAGCGTCGCGGTTATTAATGATGACATTGAGTGGTACTTCGGAGGCGATGGTAATAGAACACTCTTGAAAGTAGTGTCTTAGCTTCCGGGATGCCATGAAGACCGCGTATGCTATTTTATGATAATGTGGGTATCGGGATTTGCATGGGGTGTGGACCGTGGATACGTAATAAACCAGCTTTTGAAGCGGGAATTTGTATTCGTCCACCTCTCGTTCGATGACGAGCACTGCGCTTACCACTTGATGTGTTGCAGCTATGTATAGTAGCATAGGTTCACCGATGTTTGGCGCTATTAGGACTAGATTACTGGCCAATAAGATCTTTATCTCATCGAGTCCGGCCGCGGCTGCATCCGTCCATACAAAGTGTTCGGTGCACCAAAGGAGGCGGTAAAGAGGCAATGCCGTTTCTCCTAGCCTGGATATAAAGCGTCTCAAAGCAGCCACACATCCAGCTAGCTTATGGATGTGCTTGAGGTCTGTTGGTATAGCCAACTGCAATAGAGCTTGGATTTCGGCTGGATTTGCTTCGATTCCTCTATTAGAAACAATGAAGCCCAGCAGCTTCCCCGAGGGGACACCAAAAACGCATTTTTTTCAGATTCAACTTGATGTCGTATGTCCGGAGGTTATTGAATGTAAGCCTCAAGTCATCTGTTAGGGTTTCGACGTGTCTGGTTTTTATGACCATGTCGTCCACATATGCTTCCACTGTTTTGCCGGTTTGTTTTTCCAGGCATGTTTGAATCATGCGTTGATAGGTTGCGCCGGCATTCTTGAGCTCGAAGGGCATAGTATTGAAGCAAAAAGGGCCATATGGCGTTATATAAGCTGTTGCAGCTTGGTCAGACTCTGTCATCTTTATTTGATGGTATCCGGAATATGCGTCGAGAAAACACAGCGAGTCATGTCCAGCTGTGGCATCGATGATTTGATCGATGCGAGGGAGGGGAAAGGGATCCTTGGGGCAAGCCTTGTTGAGGTCTTTGAAGTCGATGCATAGGCGCCAGGATTTGTCCTTTTTTGGTACCATTACCAAATTTGCCAACCAATCCGGATGTTTAATATCTCTGATGAATCCGGCCTCATGTAGCTTGGCTAGCTCTTCCCCCATGGCTTGCCGTTTGGGTTGTGAAAACCGCCTTAGGGTCTGTTTGACCGGTTTGTATCCCTTTAGTATATTGAGGCTGTGTTTGGCCAGCTGGCGTGGGATGCCTGGCATGTCCGAAGGGTGCCAGGCGAAAATGTCCTAATTCTCGCGTAAGAAATCTCACAGTGCGGCGTCCATCACGGGGCTCAACTGTGTCCCGATGGATGCTGTCTTTGTGGGGTCTGTTGGGTGGACTTCGAATTTGCCTATCTCGTCTGCAGGTTTAAATGAGGTGGACTTGGGTCGCTTGTCGAGTATCATGTCGTCCCTGTCCACGGTGGCCTGCAGTGTTGTTAACTCTTTGGCTGCTAGGGCTTCAGATAATGCTTCCAGGGGTAGTGCTGCGGTTTTGTTTTCGGCGCGAAGTGCGACGTCCGGATCACTGGCTAGAGTGATGATTCCGTTGGGTCCGGGCATTTTAAGCTTCATGTACCCGTAATGAGGTACAGCTTGAAAGCTTGTAAATGCGTCCCGCCCTAGAAGGGTGTGGTATCCGCTGCTAAAGGGAGCCACTTGGAATGTGATTTCTTCGGACCTATAATTTTCCGGGGTGTCGAATACCACATCGAGTGTGATTTTTCCCGCACACCACGCTTCCCGAGTAGGGATGATTCCCCTGAAGGTGGTGTCGCTTTCCTCAGTGCGGCCTTTATCAATTTCCATCTTGTCGAGCATTTCCTCATAGATCAAGTTTAATCCGCTTCCGCCGTCCATGAGTACTTTGGCGAGCCGAAAGCCGTCCACGATTGGGCTAAGGACCAAAGCGGCCGGTGCCCGGACAGTCTGGAATCGAGGTTCATCACTGGCATTGAAAGTTATAGCAGTGTCGTTCCAGGGGTTTATTTTTGCCACATGGTAAATTTCAGCAATGCTTCGACGATCTCGCTTGCGCATATGGTTCGAGGCAAAAGCCTCGAAAACTGTTATTACTGTATCGTGTTCGCTGGCAGGATGCTGTTCGACTTTATGGCCTACAAGAAGATCCTCGCCCTTTTCGCCACCTGCCGGAGTATCCAACATGCCCTAAGGCTATGAGTTGGTATTGTATCCGGATTGCTGTGGAGCTTACATGGCCCGTCGAGCCATTCTTCCAATACGGATCCCCGCCCTGGGGTGGGTTTTGGTTTCTTGCGGATTGGATCGGATGACTTACGAGAGTTTGTCCGTTTAGTTCGGGCAAATGTCTTCGTGAGAGCGGTACTATCCCAAAATTCCGTTTGGGTTTTCCACGCGCTCTCCGTCGCACAATACTTCCATACTATGATTGACAAGTCCGCGAAGCGTACTATGTCGCGGCGGTTTATAGCATTGAGGAGTCCTTCGTCTGTGTAGTTTTTGTAGAAGAGCGATACCACGTTCTCCTCGTGGCAGTCCTTGACCTTGTTAAGCGCAAGGAGGAATCTGGCCCAGTAGTGATGTACGGTTTCCTGGGACTCTTGCCTGATGTGGGAGAGACAGTTTAAGTCCAGGTTGGTGTTGTTAGTAGAATCTGGATTTTGATCCGATCTAACGCCCAAGGGCGCGGATGGTTCCGAGCTTAACAGCTCAGAATCCGGAGTGCTTCCCAATTTCTTCGGCCCAGTGCCCAATTCTGAGTCCGGGACCTGGGTCATGTTTTCCTTTGAGCAGGTTTTCGGCTCAAGGAGTTCGGTGATCCAAACATAATTCGTCCTCAAAGTTGAGGGACAATCTGCGTGTGGTTCCTCCACTATCTCTATCTCATGGGTGACCGGCGGGGACCTGATGTCCCTTCGAGAGGGTTTAAGCCCAATCCAGTCATAGTTCGTACCGACTCCCAGAGCGGCGATGCGATCCAAGAGTTCATTAAGGGAGGAGAGCTCCATTGGATCCATCTGTTCGGCAAATTCCGAACTTACGCGAAGGTTATGATTGATGAACTGAGAAGCCATCATCGGTGCTACCACCAATGGGGCGGCCATGACAAAGCCGCCGAGTCGGAGCATCTGGCCTATAGCCAGAGCTCCCTCCAAGGTGATGTCGTCCTTGACGATGAGACAAGCCATCGAGCCTTGCAGCGACGACATAGAGGAACTCTCAATGAAAGCACCAATGTCGGTGTCAAAACCGGTGGACCTCGGGTAGGGGGTCCCGATCTGTGCGTCAAGGATGATGGTAACAGGAAGCAAGGGACACAGATGTTTACCAGGTCCGGGCCCTCTCAATGGAGGTAAAACCCTACTTCCTGCTTGATTAATATTGATGATATGGGTAGTACAAGAGTAGATCTACCATGAGATCGTAGAGGCTAAACCCTAAGAGCTAGCCTATGATGGTATGATTGTAATTGTGATCGGCCTTCTAAGGACCAACCTCACCGGTTTATATAGACACTAGAGAGGGCTAGGGTTTACATGGAGTCGGTTAGAAGGAAGGAAACACAATATCCGGATCGCCAAGCTTGCCTTCCACGCAAAGGAGAGTCCCATCCGGACACAGGCCGAAGTCTTGAGTCTTGTATCTTCACGCTTCAATAGTCCGGACATTATACACAGTCCGGCTATCCAGATACCCCCTAATCCAGGACTCCCTCAGTGGGGGGAGGGGTAGGCAGAGGCCTAACTATAGAGGTAGAACAACTCGTATATGTGTTGAGAAGGAGAGACCCAACTATGTCTTGAGGGAGATCGGTCGACATCCATACATAACTGAAGGACGGGAAATATGATGGGACAGAGAGAGAGAGAGGAGAGAGAGAGGGAGGGAGAGGGAGGGAGAGGGAGGGAGAGGGGTAGAGTGCTGGATGGGTGATGGAGTTGCTTCTCGGAGATGTCGGGAGAGGCCTACTAGACAAACTGAGGGTGGAACTGCAATGTTATCAATAAGAGTGGGGATGTGTTTCTGTGTGTGCCTATGCGTGATAGATCTGTCGGGACGCATCCATGGATGATGAAGGGGAACCATGTGTTTGGTAAGCAAACCTAACTAGATTGGTAGATCAATTGTTGTTTGTCGGAGGAAGGGAGAGACACAACTAATGTGGTAGATCGATCGATGTGTGGGTAAAAACGAGTTATAAGGACCTAGCTAGCTATATGTATAGCGAGAGATCGGTCGGTGTATGTCCATTTGTTAGAGGCAAATAAGGCCCAGCGAGACGGATAGACAGAGAGAATGGAGCTAGGAGGTGGTGCGAGAGGCCCAACTACTAGCTAGATAGGGGGAGGAGTGTGCGGTTGTGAGATCGATGAAAAGAGGGGCGAGAGTTTACAACTGTGTCTGACCATATGAGAGACACGAGGCAAGGACACATAAAGGAGGAGATTGAAGTTGTGTGTGTATGCTGTAGGCAAGCATCGTTGGAGAGGTTTATCGATCGGTGTGTGTCGGAAAGGAGTTGTGGAGACTCTGGGAGAACGACCTAAAGAAAAAAATGAATGTGTCCGGTGGATAGAATGCGGAGGGAGGGGGAGGGCGAGGAGGGCGTGTGCATGCATGAGAGAAAGTTAGTGGTAGCTACAAAGGTTAGAGGATTGTGTGAGTGTAAGAGACTAACAAAGATCATAATTTGATATGAAAGCGGATTCATATATTCGAATAGGAGATCATAGTGTTTTAAACATTGCATGCATGAATATAGCGGTGATACATGTGATGTGCACATGTTATACCATAATGTGATAATGCATGGCGTTTGCAACTCACAGCTAAATGCCGAACAATCTAAACCATACTATACATCAAACAATCTCACATTTTATTTGAATTTGTGATAATGTGCGGCGTTTGCCGCTTACAACTAAATATCGAGCAATATAAACAATACTATATATCGAACATTCTCACATTTTATTTGAATTTGTGGTAATGTGTGGTGTTTGCAACTCACATCTAAATACTTGTAGGCATAGGGGGCGGGGCACCATACATAATGTGATAAACACATTATACATATGAGACATGGTTTAGATTATGAAGATCTAGCTAGAGCTAGAAATGTAATGTGATTTGAAATCAAAATAAAGTGGAATCAAAAAATCTAGTTCGAGTTCATATAGTACACATAGTTAATATGTAACTCGATACTAATCATGTGGTGTGTTGTGAAGATAATACACAAATGATGGTTTAACTTGTCAATAATGATGATTGTAGATCTTATTAAAACAGAGAAACGAATTCAAATGCTTTGACTTCACAACAATCATTACTGTAGATCTTATTCAAATTTAGTTCATATTGAAGCAGTAGTATATACGTTTGGAATGCACTAAAACGTTCATTTGAGTAGTAGGTTGCATGCATTATACACGTAGCGAAATATTTTAATTGAACATAACATGAATTCAAAGTTTTGAATGACATTTGTAGTGCGCATTGATTTGGTACAGTACACGTTAGGCTTGTCCGGAAATTTCAACCCGCGCCTTGTTAGCCCGAAATATTTAAGATATATCTTTGTCTCGTTTTGCTCCAACAACTCCCTGCATCTCAATCCGCGCCTTGCTATTCTGAAATTACAACGCGCGTATAAACTCCCACCTCCTGTGAAATCCCGACACGCTAAATGCCCGTGGTACCCCTGCACCGAAAGAACCGCCTCAAATCGGTGGGGGGTACTTTCATAACTTACCCCACATTTTGGACAAGCGCGTCTCTAAGCCATGGTTCCCCACTGCCATCCCATCCGCCCACCCATTCGTACACCGAGGCCGCAAAAACCCGCGACGAAACGCCACGGCCTGCTCCGTCCGCTACCCAGCCGGAGCCTCTTCCCCGACGACATCGTCCACAGCAACACCTCGACGTCCCTCATCCACCGTACCGAATGAGGATCCATCGTCGATCTCATTGTCCCGCCGGTTCAGCCACCCCGTCCTCCACCTCCAAGGAGCTGCCCCGATGTTCCGCTCGTCTTTCGCACCACATCCATTCCCACACCGCCGTCTTCACCTGCACCACCGGAAGAGCATCATCATCACCGTTTCCTCGGATAAAGTTGCGGCCTAATCAGTGCCACCAAAGAGGTTGTACACTAATCGCTGCATTTTCTTCTTGATTCGATCTCACGGTGTTGCCGACGCTCGGTCCCGAGCCGACATGGTGCGGCTCCATCCACGGCGGCGTCGCCGGCCACTTCCTCCACGACGCCGCTCCCTCAGCGGCGACATCCACATCAGTAGGAGCTACTGCTGCTTTAGCTCTCGCTGCTGCTCTGCTCTTGCTCGCGGTCCCCTGCCTGGTCTGCTCTTGCTAGTGCTCTTGCTCGCACTGCTGCTCTCGCTCTTTCTCTTGCTTGGGATGCTGCTCCGATTTGGCTACACTTCAGTCGACTGAATTGACTTTTGGGTCAGTCGATTTTCAAGGGGTGGGCTCGCCGGGCTGAAGGAAGAACCAGCCGCAGCAGGGAGGGGGGCTCACCGGAGAGGTATCCCACTATCTATCTTAGGTTTCAGGATGGGGGCGGTGGTCATCGGCGGTGGCGAGGCGTTGGCGGGGCGGTGGCATAGGGATCGCCGGAGAAAAATCTCGGCACGGGGGGGCCTAGAGGGATGGCCGGGGGGCACGGCGGACCGGCGGTGGGGAGCGTTTTCGGGGCGGGCGGGGCGGCGCACCGCCGGCCGCGGGCGGCGGGGGGCTGCTGTTTGGCCGGCGGTGGCTGGCGGCTCAGGGGGTGGAGGTTGAAGATGAACCGCAGGCCCTTGATTTCGTATCCAATGGCTGCAAAATCGACTGACCAGAGATGAAAAAGTCAGTCGACCGACGTGTAGCCTCACCTTGCTAGTGCGTTCAGTTTCGACAGCAAAATTCAGTTTCGACAGTTAGGTTCAGTTTCGACAGTTAAGTTCAGTTTCGACAGTTAAGTTCAGTTTCGACAGTTAAGTTCAGAGATGAGTGGCTGATGTATTTTACATCTATAACTTTGTGGTTATGTATTTTACGTCATGTATTGGAGATGCTATTGGAATTCCGCTCAGGTTAACGTTGTTCGTTGTCTCTCTTGTCCTGCTTCAGCCTCGGCGTCGTACAACTCACCGGAGCTGCTCCAACGACGAAACCCTCCATCATAGCAGAGAAGTACCTCGGGCTGCATCTCCAGACGCCTAAGATCTTCTTCCCCTCTTCCAACATCAAAGTTAGCTAGAGCATCCTCACCGGCCAACCCAATCACGCTGAGATCGACATGGCTTCGCCAAAGAGGTTGTACACTTGTTGCATCTCTTTTTTGCTCTACATGTTATTTATATTGTCCACTGAGCACACGGATTTGTTCCTTTAGTGTCTCCTTGAAAGAAAAAATGGAGGAATTTGAATTTTCACTTGTCCTCCTTTTCAAATTCCTATTCATGAAGCACAAGACTAAGAGATAGTAGCATAATAACATTATAACCGTACATTTTCTTGTGGTTTGACTTAATCTCACCATGCTTCTTTGCATCCTGTGATCTTCCAATTATTGTGAATCAAACACCCAGATTGGCAGAAATCCTGGGTTTTTAAATTCTCTATTTTGCAAGTGCATTCCTATCCTATTCTTGTCTATTTCCTATCCCTGCATTGTTGGAATCCTCCAATTCAAACGAGCCCTTATAGAATTACTTCTCTTACAGATAGTTGTCAAAGAAAACCTTGCATGGTTTGTCCCGCTCCTGTTGCGCCGTCGTCCACCCCAGCTCAGTTGCTCCAATGACAGAAGGGTCCAGCACAGCAGGGATCCGGCCTCCAGACTATCTTTCGCCGCCTCAGATCTTCTTCCCCGCCGCTGGCAGCCATGAAAACTGCATTACCATTATCAACCGAGCAGATGACCTCGAGGACTACATGGGTCCACAAGAGAGGTCGCACTCTTTCGTGTCTGCTTACATTATGCATCGCTTAATATTACATGCTACTTTATCGTCCTGTTCACCGATTAGACTCTGACTCAGCTCCAAACTAATGGTGAAACTTGAGTTTTTAAATGGTTGTGGGGTACATATTGGGTCCGCTATCAATAGTATCTATCTACTATCTGGTTCATCTCCGGTGTCTACTATGAGATTCATGTTGGGTGGGAAACAAACAGTAAAGAAGCCATTATCTACATTTATTAACTGAAGCCATTATCTGCCTGCTATTATTGGTTTTGGGTCTATCCACAGGTTGCTACCATCACTCTGGATTTCTGCATGCACTCCTTACATAATCTCACTATGTTTTATTCCTATGCGACAATTATTGTAAACAATGGAACTGAACATGTAGAGCAAAAGAGACGAGCCTTGCATGGCAATATAATTTCATGAAGACGTCGCTCCATGGTACTCCATCCGTCCGGAAATACTTGTCGTTGAAATGAATAAAAGAGGATGCATCTAAATGTATTTTAGTTCTAGATACATCCTATTTTGTTCATTTTGATGACAAGTATTTTCGGACGGAGGGAGTAGGCACAAAGGCAGCCCCCCCTCCATGCATTTCGGATTGTAATCGAGAGGAAGATATCTATTCTGAGGGGGATTCGGAAGGAGAAGATAACTCCTATTTACCCCCTGAGGTCTTCGCTCTAACTTGGTATGCTGATGTTGGTTATATCATGCATATGGTGTCTTATATTGCTTACTTTATACATCAAATATGTCATCTGCTTAGTTTAGACATCCTTTGTGTGAATGCCATCTGTTTAGTTTATTCATCGTTTATGTGAATTATGCAATGCCACCTTGTTTAGCCAGGCATCATATATGTGAATTTTGCAATGCCATCCTGCTTAGCCAGTCATCTTATATGTAAATTATATCAGGCCATCCTTTTTTTAGTTACATATTACATTTGTCAACAATGTTAGTACATTCAACTGCTCTTCGTGTGCATCAGCCATTTGACACGGTGATGGAAAATTCTGGAGTGAAAACAAGGTCTTCTGAGCAGACTATGCTATCTGACGAAGCGCATATCGCGCTAGTTACAGATAGCTCCTCAGAGGAGGATTCAGAGACAGATGACCAGTCCTATTCCCCCCCTGAGGTGTATGCTCTAACTTGGCAGGGTTATGTTGCTCATATCATGCGTATGGTGTCTCGCATTGCTATGTCATTTGATTAGTTTAGACATGCTTTGTGTGAATGCCACCTGTTCAGTGTCTAATTACCATATATGTGAATTATGCATTGCCATTTTGTTGCAAGACATTATATATGTGAATTATACAACGCTATCTTGTTGCAAAGGCATTATATATGTGAATTACGCAATGCCATGCTATTTAGCCAATCATCATGTATGTGAATTATATCATGCTATCATTTTTTTGTATTACGTGTTCCATTTGTCGACAACATTTGTATATTCAACTACTCTTCCTGTGCATCAGCCATTTGAAGCGGTGATGGAAGTATCTGGAGTGAAAACAAGGTATTCAGTGCAGACAATGCTACCTGCTAAAGCAGACATCTTGCTAGTTACAGAGAGCTCCTCAGAGGAGGATTCAGAGATTGATGACTAGTCCTATTTCCCCCCTGAGGTCTATGCTCAAACTTGTTAGGGTTATATTACCCATGTCATGCATGTTGTCTTGCATTGCTTAGTTTTTACATCAAATATAGATTGCCATCTTCTTACTTGCTTACTATATAAATCATATATTTGAATTATATCATGCCATCATGTTTACATAGTACATACACATCATCTATCTGAATTATGGCATGGCAACACATTTAATAAAGACATCATACAGTTATATCATCTCATCCTGTTTAGTGTTTACAGTCATCATGTTTAGAATTATGGAATTCTATCCATGAATGTATGTGAATTATGGCATGCCAACCTATTTAATAAACACATTATATAGTTATGTCATGTCATCCTGTTTACATAGTCTCATATTTTGAACTATGTCTTTCCATCTTTTTTAGTTAGCCATCATAATGTGAAATTGTTTCATGCTATCCTGTTTAGTTAGCCATCATATATGTGAAATTGTGTCATGCTATCCTGTTTGGTTAGACAACATAAATATGAGTTATTTCCTGCCCTCTTTTATTCCCCACTATCCATTGCACTTGTCTATCATACAATGTCTATACTTTCAATTACTTTTCTTGTTTATCAGCCATTTGAATTGGAGAGCATGATGGCAGTATCTAAGGGAGTAACAACATGGTCTTCAGGAAAGATAGTGCTACCAGTTGATGCAGATAGAACCACGGTTGTACTTGCCCAAGGACCAGATCCACCACACATAACCCAGACTCTCGCAGATTGTACCCCTACCCAGTTGGACAGAGAACCAACTACACCCCTTCTAACCCCAACCCCGACAGATAGTAACCCAGTTCCAGTTGACACAGCACCGTCTCCACCACAGAGCACCCAAATAGGAGCTGTTAGTAAGTGAACTGCAGTGCCCAAAGCACGAGGACCACCACTCTGAATCCCAACTCAACGCTTAAAGGAGAAGAAGATTTGTTCTCAGGTCAGGTTCTGTAGCTATGGTTCATACTCCTTTGCTCTTGCATTACTGTATTTACTCATACAAACTATTTTCAAATTTAAAGGATGGAATTGAAACTCCAATGGTGCAACAGGTATGTTTTAAACCTGTATCTTTAACTGGTTTGCTGTTGTAACCCGCTCTATGTTGATTTCAGTTTCAATTGAATAAACATTTATGTTCTCATGTCATGCACATTACAAGTGTTGTTATTGCTCTATAGTTACCCACACTTATATTCTGTCTATTCTGCTTTGTCTTGAACAAATATTTTTTGAACTGTGTCTCTATCTTGATTTGGCAACAAAAACTAGAATGATATAGACCATAAAGTGACCATGGTACATAGATATATGTTTGTTTCATGCTGTTATCCTGTCCACATTACTACTAAACTCATTTACCAAAATGAGTTTCATATACAACATGGTAAACATGTGATTTGTCTACTTGTTTCTCTTTCATAATGCGGACAAAATATTGGAGAACAGTACCGCATTATCCAATGGTAAAGGAAGTAATGCAGATAAGGTTCAAGATAGTGAGACATCCCTGTTGGTCTCCAAGAAAGCTGATAAAAACTATCTTGACGACAATGAGAGAACCCAAAAGTCATGTCTTGATGTAGTGTTCGAGTTACTGGCCACTACCGCTGGCACAAGCTCTTCGAACTCGCTACCTAAATCAGTTCGTCTTCTTGAGTCTCAACTTCAAGTTGAAAGACGTCGATCAGATATGCTGCGACTGGAAGCTGAAGGACTGAGGAAGTCCCTGCAGAATCCAGATGCATATTTTCTGGTGCAACAGCAAGCGCTGGAGGATTTAAGCGCCAAACAAGAGAAAGTTAATAACCTTGCTAAGCATCTTGCCAGCATTATGGGTACCCAGAATATGTTTCTTGAGATCTTCTGAAGTGGTTTCATTTCTGGATTTGTTTTGCTGCGGCGTTTATTTGCGCTGGTCGCCAACTTTGACAACCAGTGTATATGATATGCTGCTTTGTTCCCTATATTTGCACTGGTGGCGAACTTTGATGCCCAGTGGATGTAATATGTGTAACAGCCATGATAGCCTAGCATAAGTTGCTTGCTTATTTATTTCCTTGTTGTCTTGTTTATTTGTTTGCTTGTAGTCAATGCAGTTCTTTTTAAAACTAGGCCACAATAACCATGGGCTAATATTTACTGTAGTGACACTGGGCCTCCTACGGTCCGTAGAAATAGTGGGCCTTCTATGGGCCGTAGAAACAGTAGGCCTTCTACGGGCCATAGAAACAATGGGCCTTCTACGGGCCATAGAAAACAATGAGCCTCCTACGGGTCGTATCATCAATGGGCCTTATATGGTCCGTATGACCACAACGGGCCATCATTAATAGGCTGTATTTGATGACGCTATGAAAACGGCCCAACATATTAACGGACCACAAACGGGCCGATGTAACCACGGGCTGAATTTGGCCCACAAGCAGAAAATGATAGTAACGGGCTGTAAGTAAACGAATGCTGGAAATGAGCCCAAGAATAAATGGGCTCTGAGAAGGCCGAAAGATAACATTTGCTAGAAACGGCCCAACTGAATAACGGGCCCTTAATGGGTATAAAGTGATATACTATTCATTATGGGCCAGTTTCACCACGGGCCGTTAATGGGTGTAAAGTGATACACTGTTCATTGAGGGCCAGTTTCACCACGGGCCATTAATAGGGCAAGAGCTACATAGGGCCTCATATGGGCCGAAAGACGTCATGGGCCATACATGGGCCAGAACTGAAAACGGGCTGGAATCATATTGGATGGCCCAGATGACGCTACTGGGCCTAATTCGGATAGGGCGTAATGGGCCTTGGGTTAGCGGGCTGTAAATGGGCTATATGTGAACATGCCGTTAACAGGCTTTCCATGGGCCGGCCTGCCACCTTTTGACCAAGTCAAACGGGCCGGCCTTTTCACCGGAATGGGCCTCTGTTGGGCCGTGCCACGTGTTGACATATCATAGGCGCCTTCTGTCCAATGAGTGGATGACATCTGTCCCAACGGTGAGCCGACACGTGTTTCCTCCAGCCAATGATGATTTTACACATGGAATATCCCCATTGGTCGGGGCTGTTAACGGGTTATCGAATCCAAAACCCGACCCGATAGCTTAATGGCATTCCGTTACGGTGGATGCCACATGTCGGTCACCCTTGACGAAAGCACTTCTGTGACGCGCGATTTATCATCATGGAAGTGGACACTTCCATGATGATAATTTTGGTAATGTCATGGAACACTTCTACGACAGCACAAGTATGACTATCTTGATTCTGTCATAAATTTGTCATGGATGCACATGCATGACAAAAAAACGCGACCTACTGTGACAAACACGTATCATCACGGAAGTGTTTTTTTTTGTAGTGTTGGGTGCGGCCGACCAACCTGAGGATCATGATCTCCTCGGAAACTGTATTGCACCTAAAATTTTCTGCATTGAAATGCAGTAGCCCCCAAGAAACTGGTCGAGTGGCAACACCAGATTAGGGGATCGATGTGCCCTTTTAATATTTGTAAATAATAAGCCCAAAGCTTAGTAGCCCCCAAGCCTTATTGCGGGCACGGGAGGCCGAATTAAGGATCGATGTCTATAGTAAAATCACAAATCATGTGTAATGACTTTATGTATCCAAGTACTCTACAACATTAATGCTCGGATCCGCATTGTACAAAACTTTGTTGACCGAGGAGTGTTTGCCCTACTTTATAAAGCATTTATGAGGGCAAAGATTTACGGCAAACAAGGCAATCCGGCCATATGGTTTTATAAACAAAGGTATTCATAAAGACATGTTATATTATTGTTTAACATAAGAAACATCGTCCAAAGAAAATAGCCCCGCTATCGGTTCCTATCTTTGGTTTGTCATGCTAAGCATGATCATGAAACCTCGGCTCCGATCCATGTGGGAGGAAAATACCGAGGATTTAGTTCGGGGAAAGCTTCCAAACTCTGTGGTGTAAATGAACCCAAATTTTCACTTTCATTGCGACCGTTTATAATCTAAAAGTGGCCCATCATCGGCTTCTACCCCCTTGTAGATGCTATGCAGGGTGTTTCCGAAATAACAAAACAACCCTTAGCCGACGTCTCGGTGCCCGAAGGCGTTTGTGTTGGCGGAAACGAGGCAATCAGATATGCAGGCTTTATAACTTTCACTTAGTCATAGGAGCTTAAAGTTGGGAGGCCAGCAAGTTTCCCCCCGCTTACTGTTCGGCACAGCCGAGGTCAAGCCGTAAACACTTCAGCCAATGTTATGAATGGCCCATCATTTAATACAGTCATCGGACCGCTGACCAGTTTACGCTTATTGTGACAGTCAGTTTTCGGCTTCCTCCACTGCGGTGCTTAACCGTGCGATCTGGAAGCACAATCGCAGTGGTTCTCCCTCTGCACACCTAGCCGAACAAAGCGGGACATAGGAGGCAAGCACAGGAGCCGGGCAACCCAACTATTGACCGAAGACACAATTCGACATTGATGCATATATAGCAATATCTGAGAATTTTTGCCGAATCTCTAAAGGTGTCTGGCGTTGCACTGCGAGACTTATGCGGAAAACACACAAATAGTTGATAACTGCCATAGGATTGGAAAACCAAAAAATGTCAGGAAAAACTTGACGTCCGAACTAGATCAATTGTTCGGTGCCAATAAGAAAATTGGTCTTAGAAAAAAAGTATGCGCTTCTGTCGTGCTTTAACATGACACATCCTATCTCAAGACTTCAAGCGGGTCAGCCTACGGCTTCAACCTCCTATCCTGAAGGCGGAGTACTTCTCGTTAGGCCAGTTTAGCAAACTTGAGCAGCTTTGAGAGAGAAATTAGGCTCCCCGGCTATTGACCACACACTCGCATCGAAAAAAGGAGTGATGGAAAAAAGACTTTGCAATGACTAAGAAGAAGAACACTTATTATAAAACAGCTCACATAAATTTAAGAGCCCCCGTGTGACTTGGGTAAAAGAATTTTATGTACCGAAGTACTTATATCATATATGTGTTCACCCGAATTTTAAACGCGTCTTAACCGACCGTCAGCTTCTCCCTCTTCGGCCAAGGGCCGAAAAGTGTTATATACTCCACCTGTCGAGAATATCGACGGTGCTTCCGATAACCAGGAAATCAGGCCATAAGGTTGTAATAGACAAATCGCGCTCAGGGAACTTATGCTACATTACTGACGAAGTGTAAGAAGCATCTTCGAAGAAAATAGTACCCCCACCGATACCTTTCTTCGATTGCTCATTGTTACTATGAGACTTGTGCAATAGATTTTTTTTTGTACTCATGAGTTCCTTTGTGTGCCGACCATAATTGAAAACAATAAGAGCACTAGCTTTCAGCTTCACCCAGTCTGAGGTCAGAGCTCGGAGCACCCGGTCGTGACAATCGCAGAGGTGCTCCGTTTACTCCCTAGCCGAACAATCGGGAACGTAGGGGTAAACACAGGAGCAAGGCAACCCAGCTTGCGGAACACTTAAGTCAATATGGTGCATATTGTGGTGTAATACACGAACAAGGAACGAAGCCGTACAAGTATAATCTTATGCAAGAGGAAAGGCTTCATAAAGGAAGCCCCCAAGTAAACGGGGTATTTGAATTTGTGTGTCATAAAGAAAGTTTGGACAAGGAAGTTTTTCACAAACAACTTTTTGCTAAAAAAAAGTATAATGCTTGGTCGAACTGAACAAAATTTAAAACTAAAAGTTTTTGAGCCTAAAAGCGACTTAGCTGGTTAATGTGTTCGGCATTGATGACGCAGTCCGAGCTTGGTGCGGGAAAAGTTCTCAGCCCCCAAGCCCGATGTGGCTGAGCGAATAGCTCGGCACTCCGAAGAGGTGAAGCCCCCAGTGTAGCCGAGGTGATGGAGCAGGTCACCGGATGACACTGGAGTCTTCGGCCGAGTAGGTTGATGCTACGTCTTGAGCTTCCGTTGGTTTTCCTCGACGAGGAGAGGGTATTGCAGCAAAGTGTAGCGTAAGTATTTCCCTCAGTTTTGAGAACCAAGGAATCAATCCAGTAGGAGGGTCCTCAAAAGTCCCATGCACCTACACAGACAAACTGAGAACTCGCAACCAACGTAATAAAGGTGTTGTCAATCCCTTCACGGCCACTTGCGAAAGTGAGATCTAATAAAGATAGTATGATAAGATAAATATATTTTTGGTATTTTATAATATAGATGCAAAAACTAAAGATGCAAATAAAACTAGATTGAAAGCAAATATGATAAGAGATAGACCCGGGGGCCATAGGTTTCACTAGAGGCTTCTCTCAAGATAGCATAAGTATTACGGTGGGTGAACAAATTACTGTCGAGCAATTGATAGAAAAGCGCATAGTTATGAGATTATCTAGGCATGATCATGTATATAGGCATCACGTCCATAACAAGTAGATCGACTCCTGCCTGCATCTACTACTATTACTCCACACATCGACCGACTCCTGCCTGCATCTAGAGTATTAAGTTCATAAGAACAGAGTAACACATTAAGCAAGATGACATGATGTAGAGGGATAAACTCATGCAATATGATATAAACCCCATCTTGTTATCCTCGATGGCAACAATACAATACGTGCCTTGCAACCCTTTTTTTCACTGGGTAAGGACACCGCAAGATTGAACCCAAAGCTAAGCACTTCTCCCATGGCAAGAAAGACCAATCTAGTAGGCCAAACCAAACTGATAATTCGAAGAGACTTGCAAAGATAACTCAATTATACATAAAATAATTCAGAGAAGATTCAAATATTATTCATAGATAAACTTGATCATAAACCAACAATTCATCGGATCTCAACAAACACACCGCAAAAAGAGTTTACATTGAATAGATCTCCACAAGAGAGGGGGAGAACATTGTATTGAGATCCAAAAAGAGAGAAGAAGCCATCTAGCTAATAACTATGGACCCGTAGGTCTGTGGTAAACTAATCACGACTCATCAGAGATGCAAGGATGTTGATGTAGAGGCCCTCCATGGTTGATTCTCCCTCCGGCAGAGTGCCGGCGAAGGCTCCGGTTGATATTCCTTTTCTACGAAATACTGAAATAGGCAAAAAAACAGCAATATGGGTTGTGCCTCCGGTTAGTAGGTTAGTCCCAAAAATGATATAAATGTGTAAAATAAAGCCCATAAACATCCAAAAGGGGTAATATAATAGCATGGAACAATCAAAAATTATAGATACGTTGGAGACATATCAAGCATCCCCAACCTTAATTCCTACTCGTCCTCGAGTAGGTAAATGATAAAAAAGAAATTTTTGATGTGGAATGCTACCTAGCATAATTCATAATGTAATTTTCTTTATTGTGGCATGAATGTTCAGACCCAAATGAATACAAAATAAAAGTTCATATTGACATAAGAAATAGTAATACTTCAAGCATACTAATCAAAGTAATCATGTCTTCTCAAAATAACATGGATAAAGAAAGTTATCCCTACAAAATCATATAGTCTGGCTGTTGCTCTATCTTCATCACACAAAGTATTTAATTATGCACAACCCCGATGACAAGCCAAACAATTGCTTCATACTTTAATAATCTCAAACTTTTTCAACCTTCACACAATACATGAGCGTCAGCCATGGACATAGCACTATATGTGGAATAGAATGGTGGTTGTGGAGAATACAAAAAGGAGAAGATAGTCTCACATCAACTAGGCGTATCAACAGGCTATGCAGATGCCCATTAATAGATATCAATGTGAGTGAGTAGGGATTGCCATGCAACAGATGCACTAGAGCTATAAATATATGAAAGCTCAACAAAAGAAACTAAGTGGGGTGCATCCAACTTGCTTGCTCACGAAGACCTAGGGCACTTTTGAGGAAGCCCATCATTGGAATATACAAGCCAAGTTATATAATGAAAAATTCCCACTAGTATATGAAAGTGACAACATATGAGACTCTCTAACATGAAGATCATGGTGCTATTTTTGAAGCACAAGTGTGGACAAAGAGATTGTAGCATTGTCCCTTCTCTCTTTTTCTCTCATTTTTTTTCTTCTTCTTTTTTTCTCTCTTTTCTTCTTTTTTTTTCTTTTGCCTTCTTTTTTTCTTTTTTCTTTTTGGCCTTTCTCTTTTTTTTGTAAAGTCCGAAGTCTCATCCCGACTTGTGGGGGAATCATAGTCTTCATCATCCTTTCCTCACTAGGACAATGCTCTAATAATGAAGATCATCACACTTTTATGGATTTACAACTCAAAGCTAGAACAAGATATGACTTTATATGAATGCCTCCGGCGGTGTACCGGGATATGCAATGAATCAAGAGCGACATGTATGAAAATTATGAAAGTGGCTTTGCCACAAATACAATGTCAACTACATGATCATGCAAGAAGCAATATGACAAAAGTAATGCGTGTCATATGAACGGAACGGTGGAAAGTTGCATGGCAATATATCTCGGAATGGCTATGGAAATGCCATAATAGGTAGGTAGGTGGCTGTTTTGAGGAGGGAGTATGGTGGGTGTATGGTACCGGCGAAAGTTGCATGATACAAGAGAGTCTAGCAATGGTGGAATGGTGAAAGAGTGCGTATAATCCATGGACTCAACATTAATCAAAATAACTCATATACTTGTTGCAAAAATTTAGAGGTCATCAAAAACCAAAGCATTATGCTCATGCTCCTAGGGGGATAGATTGGTAGGAAGAGACCATCGCTCGTCCGCGACCGCCACTCATAAGGAAGACAATCAATAAATAAAATTGTGCTCCAACTTCATCACAAAGCGGTTCACCATACGTGCATGCTACGGGAATCACCAGCTTCAACTCAAGCATTCTTTAAATTCATAATCACCCAAATAGCCTGACTTTAATATCACTACCTCCATATCTCAAAACAATTATCAAGTATCAAATTGATCATAGCATCCAATTCAGTTTCTATGATAGTTTTTATTAAACCCAACTTGGATGCTCATCATTCTAGGACCAACTTTATGACCATAGCAAATACCATGCTGTTCTAAAAGTCTCTCATAATAATATAAGTGAAGCATGAGAGACTAGAAATTTCTTCAACATTAAGACACCACCGTGCTCTAAAAGATATAAGTGAAGCACTAGAGCAAAAACTATTAAGCTCAAAAGATATAAGTGAAGCACATAGAGTATTCTAGCAAATTCTAATCAAATAGGCGTCTCCCAAAAGGCGTGTACAGCAAAGATGAGTGTGGTAAACTAAAAATCAAAGACTTATATAATACACGACGCTCCAAGCAGAACACATATCATGTAGCGAATAAAAATATAGCTCCAAGTAAAGTTACCAATGAACGAAGACGAAAGAGGGGATGCCTTCCCGGGGCATCCCCAAGCTTAGGATTTTGGCTATTCTTTAATATATTGGGGTGCCATGGGCATCCCCAAGCTTAGGCTCTTGCCACTCCTTATTCCATAGTCCATAAAAGCTTTACCCAAAACTTGAAAACTTCACAACACAAAACTCAACAGGAAATCTTATAAGCTCCGTTAGTGAAAGAAAACAAAACCACCACATAAGGTACTGCAATGAACTCATTCTTTATTTATTTTGGTGTTAAACCTACTCTATTACAACTTCCTTATGATTTATATACTAATTTACTAGCCATAGATGCATTGAAATAAGCAAACAACACACGAAAAACAGAATCTGTCAAAAACAGAACAGTCTGTAGCAATCAGTAACTAACGCAAACTTTTGGAACTCTAAAAATCCTACCAAAATAGGAAGTCCTGTAAAATTTGTTTATTGAACAGCATCAAAAAGAATCATTGCAAAATAACGTTCCTGTTATTTAACAAAATTATATTCGTGCGCGCAAAGTTTCTGTTTTTCAGCAGAATCAAATCAACTATCATCGTAGGTTATCCTATAGGTTCTACTTGGCACAAACACTAATTAAAAGATAAAAACACATCTAACAAGAAATTAGATGAAAGATTTATTACTAAACAGGAGAAAAAACAAAAAACATGAAGAAAATTGGGTTGCCTCCCAACTAGCGCTATCGTTTAACGCCCCTAGCTAGGCATAAAAAGCAAGGATAGATCTAAGTGGTGCCGTAATAATAAGATGGATCTTGGAAGCTCATCTCATATTCTCTATGTTCGGAAGCATGTTTCCTTTGAGGCAAGCAAAAGTAATCAAAAGGGCTAATTTAGTGGGACAAAGGTCCCCAAGATCAATAACAGGAGGAACGGGTCCCTCCTTTGGCCCTTCATAGTGCACAGCTATTTCATCACTAAAAGCATTCTTTTGGCAAAATCTTGTGAGCCTATACTCAAGAGAGTATCCTAGCACATTGTTTTGAAGGGCAAAATCATTATTAAGCTCGTTAATGCTATCAACCAAGACATTGATAGGAACCTTTTTTCTAAGGTTTTCATTAAAAGCAACATAGTCCGAAGATTTAAAACGTCTAATTTCCTCTTGATCATAGAGGATCGCTTCTATGGGAGGACGACGGCGTCCACCCTATAGTGCGCAAAGATTTCTTTGGCCTCTTTTATGATAAATCTAAACTCATGAGCCAAAAAGATAGTAACAGCATGCTTAACAGAAGAAGGCTCAATATTAGAGAATTCTAGGAAAATTCTTTGTATGCAAGGATGCATATGCATAAATTGTCTTTCAAGTTCAACTACAAGCATAGCATAGCATCCGCAAGACTACTAGTTCTATGAAGAATAGAACAACCCATAGAAGGTAAAGCACCGACACAAGTAAATAAATCTTGAATAACACCTTTGCCAATGATGTTACCACTACCGATTCGAAACTTTTTAGTATGCAAAATAGGGGGTTCATCGGCCGGAGCCTCGGGATTTTCTGTGTTATCATTATTGTCAATATCGACGATAATCTCCCCAATTTCAGACATAGCAGCGAACAAAAGCAAGGCGGAAGAAAGCGAGCGAAAAGGAGAGGAGGAGATTGGGAAAGAGAGGGCGAATAAAACGGCAAGGGTGAAGTGGGGGAGAGGAAAACGAGAGGCAAATGGCAAATAATGTAAATGCGAGGGAGATGGGTTTGTGATGGGTACTTGGTATGTCTTGACTTGAGCGAAGACCTCCCCGACAACGGCGCCAGAAATCCTTCTTGCTACGTCTTGAGCTTGCGTTGGTTTTCCTCAAAGAGGAGAGGGTGATGCAGCAAAGTGTAGCGTAAGTATTTCCCTCAGTTTTGAGAACCAAGGTATCAATCCAGTAAGAGGCTCCTCAAAAGTCCCACGCACCTACACAAACAAATTGAGAACTCGCAACCAATGCAATAAAGGGGTTGTCAATCCCTTCATGGCCACTTGCAAAAGTGAGATCTAATAAAGATAGTATGATAAGATAAATATATTTTTGGTATTTTATAATATAGATGCAAAAGGTAAATATGCAAATAAAAGTAGATTGAAAGCAAATATGATAAGAGATAGACCCGGGGGCCATAGGTTTCACTAGAGGCTTCTCTCAAGATAGCATAAGTATTACGGTGGGTGAACAAATTACTGTCGAGCAATTGATAGAAAAGCGCATAGTTATGAGATTTTCTAGGCATGATCATGTATATAGGCATCACGTCCATAACAAGTAGACCGACTCCTGCCTGCATCTACTACTATTACTCCACACATCGACTGACTCCTACCTGCATCTAGAGTATTAAGTTCGTAAGAACAGAGTAACACATTAAGCAAGATGACATGATGTAGAGGGATAAACTCATGCAATATGATATAAAACCCATCTTGTTATCCTCGATGGCAACAATACAATACGTGCCTTGCAACCCTTTCTGTCCCTGGGTAAGGACACCGCAAGATTGAACCCAAAGCTAAGCACTTCTCCCATGGCAAGAAAGACCAATCTAGTAGGCCAAACCAAACTGATAATTCGAAGAGACTTGCAAAGATAACTCAATCATACATAAAAGAATTCAGAGAAGATTTAAATATTATTCATAGATAAACTTGATCATAAACCCACATTTCATTGGATCTCAACAAACACACCGCAAAAAGAGTTTACATCGAATAGATCTCCACAAGAGAGGGGGAGAACATTGTATTGAGATCCAAAAAGAGAGAAGAAGCCATCTAGCTAATAACTATGGACCTGTAGGTCTGTGGTAAACTACTAACAACTCATCGGAGGGGCAAGGATGTTGATGTAGAGGCCCTCCGTGGTTGATTCCCCCTCCGGCAGAGTGCTGGCGAAGGCTCCAAGATGAGATCTCGCGGATACAGAAGGTTACGGCGGTGGAAATTGTGTTTCGTGGTGCTCCTGGATGTTTTTGGGGTACGTAGGTATATATAGGAGGAAGAAGTACGTCGGTGGCCGCCCGAGGGGCCCATGAGATAGGGGGCGCGCCCTACGGGGGGGGGAGGGGCCCTATCTCGTGGGGCCCTTGGTAGCTTCTTGACTTGCACTCCAAGCTCTTTGGATCATGTTTGTTCCAAAAATCACGCTCCCGAAGGTTTCATTCCGTTTGGACTCCATTTGATATTCCTTTTCTTTGAAATACTGAAATAGGCAAAAAAATAGCAATATGGGCTGGGCCTCCGGTTAGTAGGTTAGTCCCAAAAATGATATAACTGTGTAAAATAAAGCCCATAAACATCCAAAAGGGGTAATATAATAGCATGGAACAATCAAAAATTATAGATACATTGGAGACGTATCAGTTGATGAAGCGACAATGCGGGGTTGCCAACACAGGGCAGCGCTCTAAGGCGATGACACAATTCGGTCCATGGAGGCGGGCAATGACGACACCATGCCGAGGGGATAGTGCGGCCCAATCTAAGTCAATTGTCTGCACTGGTAAAATAGTGCAAGCCAGATGTAATAATATATTTTTTAATATAAAAAATCCTTTACTTAATGAATTTAAGTAAAGTAAATAATTAAAGAAATATGGCCTGAACGCCAAGGTCATCCCGACAGAGTTGCCGTGGAGATGCTGGCACAAGGACGCGTGCTGAGGCGACGCCACAACTTGATCGACGCCGGTAGGACGACGCCATCGGCCTATAGAGTTGACCGTGTCACACGGTCGAAGTTGATTACCTACACACGTAAAATAGTGCGAGCAAGAAATAACAAGAATAATAATAGTTGAAAGAAAAATGATTATTTGCACAATTAAGTTTATGCAAAGTAGATAAAAGAAAAATAGCCTGGTGCCAAGGTCAATGAAGGCAGAGGAGTGACGACAGCAGATCCAGTTGCATATATGACGTCCATTAGATTTCATATATGCGGGCGGTAGAGAAAACAACTAGTGGATGATAGCGACCATATGCGCCAAATTAGAAAAGGAAGGAACTCCCCGAATGACCGTTGCCCGTGCTAATGTGTCCTTGGCTTGGCCGACGTGATGGAGCAGGTCAGCGCAGTATAAGTCAGCTTTGAAGAAGTGACGACATGGCGATACCGAGAGGACCGCGTGATGCAGTTGAATTCAATTACACCCGCAGTCTATTTGCACATGTAATGTCCGACAGACTAGGAAGAAAGTCGCACTGATGAAACGCTGCGCAGTGCAAAGCTAGATTGCATTGTTCATCAATTAGACATAAAACGTTGTGCTGCAAAACTAGCACTTGATTGAGTTAGTCATGCGGGAAAGGAAAATACTACTTCCCTATAGTACTGGTGCACGATAGCGACATATGTGTGCTGAAAAGAAAACACAAAGAAAAGATAAGAAATCCCCATATGAATGCTGCCTTTGTGGGACTGTCTTCGGCCGATCTAGGCATATACTGCTTGGGACCGGATCACCACAAAACAGTGGCCGCGGCATAGACCGGATTGCAAAATCTAATGATTTTGCGATGATTTCCAGACTGGTAGCAGGCGAGATGATCATAAACGCCAGGATTCCACGAGGGGGCCTTGACGGGAGTGACTCTAGACCGCGTTTGGGCTGGCTGGTCTTTAGAACGGCCGACCTGAACAAAAAAAGTAGTTCATCAACTAGTAATTTAGGCCAGATCAAATAATGCATGCTTTGTAGTCCGTGCACCAACTAGTATTAAACCAGTAGTACTAGTAGATGAGGCCATCTTCACGAGAGGAAGAGTTGCCATCCCATCAACGTGGGATTCTTCTTGAATCATGGAAAAACGCCATGCGGGCCTGCCCTGCGCCCCGCTCCACTGATTTTGCCAGGACTTTGGCCGACCCTTTTAGCATCCATACGCCTCTCATGCCAGCTGTGTTGTTGCGCTACACCGTCGTATATCCAATATATGTGTACATTGAATTGCTTTAGACAAAGTGTCCTCGGACAGGCACACGCTGCTGATCTTAATGCTTGCCTTCTGATCAAGAATACACCTGTGAATAAAATAACACAGTCCAACCGAAGATAATTTATTATCGAATTGACGTACGCGGAACAGATCTAACTGAAAAAATATCACCTGATCATCTCATCGATCCATGACGATCACCCAGCAGGCTCTCAATGAAAGCACCAATGTCGGTTCAATATCCGGCGTATCTCATAGTAGGGGTCCCAAGCTAGGCGTCTTGGAGCGATGGTAACATGGACACGGATTTTACCCAGGTTTGGGCCCTCTTGATGGAGGTAAAACCCTACGTCCTACTTTTGATTGTATTCATATGGGTGTAGTACAGAGTACATATATCTACCATGAGATTGTAGTAATGAATATGACATTGTCTATTGACTAGCCTCGCCTCGGTTTATATAAGACACCAAAGGTCTAGGGTTTAGGAGAGTTCTTGTCTTGGGCGCCAAGTCTTATGGAGTCTTCCTTGTATGCGGCAGGGGTTGTCCGAACTGGCCCATGAGTATACGGACATGCAGGTCCTCGGCCCAATCCAGCTGATCGGGAGATGATGCAGTGAGTACCCCCTAGTCCAGGACACCGCCACCCATATTATCAAATCCCCAAACATCAACTGGTTCAATAACAAGTGAATAATCCATTGGCATATCTTGACGTCTACTAATATTACCAATTCTTTGACATTCATCGCAAGACAAGACAAATTTACGTGCATCCTTGAAGAGAGTAAGCCAATATAAACCAGATTGCAATACCTTATGCGCAGTTCTATCTCGAGCGTGGTGCCCTCCATAAGCCTCGGAGTGACACTTGCGTAGGATATGTTCCTATTCATGCTTAGGTACACAACGTCTAATAACACCATCTACTCCTTCTGTATAAATGTGTGGGTCATCCCAGAAGTAATGTCTTAAATCATAGAAGAACTATTTCTTTTGCTGGTATGTGAAACTAGGTGGTATAAATTTAGCAACAATGTAATTAGCATAATCAGCATACCATGGAGCAGTACGAGAAGCATTTATGACAGCTAATTGTTCATTAGAAAAGCTATCATCAATAGGTAGTGGGTCATCAAGAACATTCTCTAACCTAGACAAATTGTCTGCAACGGGGTTCTCTGCTCCCTTTCTATCAATAATATGCAAATCGAATTCTTGTAGTAGGATAACCCATCTAATAAGTCTAGGTTTAGCATCTTTCTTTTCCATGAGATATTTAAAGCACCATGATCAATGTGAACAGTTACTTTAGAATCAACAGTATAAGGTCTGAACTTATCACAAGCAAATACAACTACTAAAAATTCTTTTTCATTAGTAGCATAACTTCTCTGGGCACTGCCTAGAGTTTTACTGGCATATTGAATAACATTTAGTTTCTTAGCAACTCGTTGTCCTAGAACAACACCTACAACATAATCACTAGCATCACACATAACTTCAAATGGTAAATTCCAATCAGGTGGCTGAACAATAGGTGCAGAAATCAAAGCTTTCTTAAGTATTTCAATTGCTTCTACACAATCATCATCGAAGACAAAAGGAATATCTTTTTGTAAGAGATTAGTCAGAGGCCTAGAAATTTTACAGAAGTCTTTAATAAGCTCCTATAAAAATCGGCATGACCAAGGAAACTTATTATACCTTTGATGTCCTTGGGACACGGCATCTTTTCAATAGCATCAACTTGAGCTTTATCAACTTTAATACCTCTTTCAGAAATTTTATGCCCCAAGACAATACCTTCATTAACCACAAAGTGGCACTTCTCCCAATTCAAGACAAGACTAGTATCTTCGCATATCTACAAAACACGATCAAGGTTGCTCAAGCAATCATCAAAAGAAGATCCATAAACAGAGAAATCATCCATGAAAACCTCAACAATCTTTTCACAAAAGTCAGAGAATATAGCCATCATGCATCTTTGAAAGGTAGCAGGTGCATTACATAAACCAAAAGGCATACGTCTATAAGCAAAAGTATCGAAAGGGTAAGTAGAAGTGGTCCTTTCCTGATCCTCTGCGGACACAGGTATTTGAGAGAAACCATAGTAACCATCTAGAAAGCAAAAATGTGTATGT
>NC_057813.1:26720002-26835797 GCF_018294505.1 Triticum aestivum | reverse complement strand
GACGACGCCACGCCCCCTCCCCTGCTCTCTCTCACTCTCCCTCGGTTCTTCCCTCCTCTCCCTCGCTCTCTCTCTCACGGCCGAACACCACCATCGCCGCCGCTCGCCATAACCACGGCCACCGGGCCTCCCTCGCACCCCCGACTAGCCCAGAGGCTCCGCCTCGACCCCCTCTTCCCTCTCCACCGACCCACAGCCCTCCGGAAGCCCTGCATCGCCGCCATCGCCGTCGTCTTCTACCTCGGACCCGCCGGCCATCTTCGTCAAATTCGCCGGCTCCGGACCGTCCCCGACCTCGCCGAGCGTTCCCTCGTCATCGCCGTGAGTCACTGACCCTCTCCCCTAACTCAGCATGCTCCCCTCCGTGCTGTAGCCGCCGCCCCACGAGCACCCGAAGCCGCCCTCCGCCATGGCCGGTGAGCTTCGTGCTCCCGGGCTCCTCCACCTGCGCGCGTTGCCTTCGAGTGCTCCTGACGACCCCAGTAATCCGTAGAGGCCCTCAGCTGACCTCGTCGTGCCATGTAACGCCGAACCCGAGCACGCCCGAGCTCCGGCCGCCGCTGCCGAGCTCGGGGCCATCGTCTCCGGCCGCCCTAGCTGCTGCTGCTTGCTGAAATGGGCGCGGGCGAGCTCCAGCTCTCCGTAGCCGCTCTCCTCCGTCCATTTGGACACCGGAGGAGCGAACCCGAGCCCTCCGCCGCGCCTGTTGCCACCGGCGACGAACCGCCGGCGTGTTAGGCCCTGTTGACCAGGGGTTTGACCTCCCCTGGGTCATTTACATGTGGGCCCGGGGCCCTGCTAAATTGGTTTAGGTACTAATTAAACTAACTACCCCCTGACACTGACCAGTGGGCCCCAGCGCCACTAATCCCTAATTAGGATTAATTTAACCCTGTTAAACCCCCCCTGTCACTGACGTGTGGCCCCCACACGTCAGGTTTGACCCCAGCCAGCCACAGTTGACCACTGACGTCATGCTGACGTCATGCTGGCGCAATATTTATATTTCTGGATTTAATTTAAATCAGGAAATTCCAGAATATTATTTAAACTTCAAAAATTCATAACTTTTATTCTGTAACTCCAAATTGGACAAATTATATATGAAAAATGATCAGAAAAATCCAATCTATCCATCTGTACTATTTTCATGCATGATCAAACAAGTTAAATTGATGTTTTAAGCAGAACAAGGAAAAGCACTTTAAAAGGCCATGTTTGAGTTTGAAATTTGAATCTTTGATTCAAATTGGTTCAAACCCTTCTGGTTTTAGTTGCATTAGCCCAACACATTCATATTGCCATGTTTCATGCATGCATCATATTGTTGCACATTGTTTGGTGATGGTTGTGTATCGGTGTCCTTTGCGACAGGTTCTGCCTCCGAGGAGTACCGTGATTACCCTAACGAGGAACCGTATCAGTGCATCGAACCATCAGGCAAGCAACCAACCATTTGATCATATCGATACAATCCCATGTTCTCGCTCCTGCTCTCTTTTACTGCATTAAGACAACGCATTTCAAACTGCTGTGTGCTACGGTAATTGAACCCATTTCCTCTGCATGACCTGTCATTGCCACAGTAACTAGATGAAACCCTCTAGCATGTGTAGGAGTTGATTGAGCCATATGTATGTGTTGTTCCTACCTTGCTATGCCTGCTATGCTTAGAGTCGTGTCAGGTCTGGTTCATCTGGGTGATGGCTAGAGTGAAATGATTATGTCGGTAATGAGAGTGGTGTGGTGAACACGATTTGGTAAAGGTATCGATGAGAGGCCATGTAGGAGTACATGGTGGGTTGTTTCATTGAAGCCGACCTTAAGCACTGAGATATGTATGTGTGATTTAAGATACAGCTACTACCATGCATTGGGCCCTGAAATATGACCCCGCTCGACTTCTTATTCACCCTAGCTCTCTGTCCAGGAGTTGCAAGTAGTTTCTGGTGTTTGTAGCCTACTGGAGGCCGTGGACAGCGCTGACCGTAGGGGTGGGCTGTGATGCGGTAGGTACGTGGCACGGTGTACCGAATACCCGTTAGGTATCTCGGGAACCCTGTTCACATCGTTCGGGGCCGTATGGGAAACCTCGGCCGGACTCCCTACGGATGGAACCTGAATAGGCGATAAACCTGGACTAGAGGCTTAAGTGTTTAGGTAGGTCGTGGTCTACACCCACGTCGGCTTTCGCTTGAAGTCTGCCGAGCACATGTCGTGTGCAGACGCTAAGTGGTGGAAACATGTATGAAGAAGTACACCCCTGCAGGGTTAACGTGATCTATTCGAATAGCCGCGTCCGCGGTAAAGGACTACTTGGTTGCCTATACAGTTCATAGACAAGTAAATGGAAACTACTAAAAGCCTCAAGATAAGTGTGAGTGCCGAGGATGGCTCTTCCGTAGGAAGACGGAGGTGGATCCTCGGTAGTGTATTGAAGTGGTGAATAGTGGACTCGTGTGCGCAAAACTGTTTCAAATGGAGTATCGTAGGATAGTCTAGCCAAGAGTCAAAGCTGGCTTGCTGCAATAACTCCACCAACCCTTCTTGATACTATGCATGTATGTAGGATCTGATGTAAGTCTTGCTGAGTACCTTTGTACTCATGTTGCTATAATCTACATTTTTACAGAAGACGCTGCAACCCCTTCTGATGGGTTCTATGTAGACGTTGACATCAACGAGTAGGCTAAAGACCCAGGTGGTGACCCTGAGCTTGTGAAGGACCACATAGTATAGCCAGGCTTTCCAAGCCTCTTTTATTTTACTAGTTGTCTGTACTCAGACAAGTTACTTCCGCTGTTGGCTTGTATGATTGTATGACTTGTATGTTGGGTCGTGAGACCCGTACCTTTGTGTGTAGGTTATGTATGGCTCACTGAGCCTTAAATAAAGTACTTGTGTCGTAGAGTCATGTTGTGATGCTTCGTTGTATTTGCACATATCGAGCATATTGTGTGTATGATTGAAATGCTTGGTATGTGTGGGATCTGACTATCTAGTTGTTTATCTTTAGTAGCCTCTCTTACCGGGAAATGTCTCCTAGTGTTACCGCTGAGCCATGGTAGCTTGCTACTGCTCTGGAACACTTAGGCTGGCCGGCATGTGTCCTTCTTCGTTCCTGTGTCTGTCCCTTCGGGGAAATGTCACGCTTTGAGTACCGGAGTCCTGTTAGCCCGCTACAGCCCGGTTTACCGGAGTCCTGCTAGCCCAGTGCTACAGCCCGGACCCACTTGCTGATGACCGACACGTTCGAAGCTGGGTCATGGATGCCTGTCCCTGTAAGTCTGTGCCACTTTGGGTTTACAACTAGTCATGTCAGCCTGGGCTCTTTATCATATGGATGCTAGCGACACTATCATATACGTGAGCCAAAAGGCGCAAACGGTCCCGGGCAAAGGTAAGGCGACACCCGTGGGAATACCGTGCGTGAGGCCGCAAAGTGATATGAAGTGTTACCGGCTAGATCGATGTGACATCGAGTCGGGGTCCTGACAGCGTTGAATTAAATCAGGAAATTCCAGAATATTAATTAAACTTCAAAAATTCATAACTTTTATTCTGTAACTCCAAATTGGACAAATTATATATGAAAAATGATCAGAAAAATCCAATCTATCCATCTGTACCATTTCCATGCATGATCAAACAAGTTAAGTTGATGTTTTAATCAGAACAAGAAAAGGCACTTTAAAAGGCCATATTTGAATTTGAAATTTGAATCCTTGATTCAAATTTGTTCAAACCCTTCTGGTTTTAGTTGCATTAGCCCAACACACTCATATTGCCATGTTTCATGCATGCATCATATTGTTGCATATTGTTTGGTGATGTTTGTGTATCGATGTCCTTTGCGACAGGATCTGTCCCCGAGGAGTACCGTGATTACCCTAACGAAGAACCGTATCCGTGCAACGAACCATCAGGCAAGCAACCAACCATCTGATCATATCGATACAATCCCATGTTCTCGCTCCTGCTCTCTTTTACTGCATTAAGACAACGCGATTCAAACTGCTGTGTGTTACGGTAGTTGAACCCATTTCCTCTGCATGACCTGTCATTGCCACAGTAACTAGATGAAACCCACTAGCATGTGTAGGAGTTGATTGAGCCATATGTATGTGTTGTTCCTACCTTGCTAAGCCTGCTATGCTTAGAGTCGTGTCAGGTCTGGTTCATTTGGGTGATGGGCTAGAGTGAAATGATTATGTCGGTAATGAGAGTGGTGTGGTGAACACGATTTGGTAAAGGTATCGATGAGAGGCCATGTAGGAGTACATGGTGGGTTGTTTCATTGAAGCCGACCTTAAGCACTGAGATCTGTATGTGTGATTTAAGAATCAGCTACTACCATGCATTGGGCCCGAAACCAATGGACCCTCTCGACTTCTTATTCACCCTAGTTCTCCGTCCAGGAGTTGCAAGTAGTTTCTGGTGTTTGTAGCCTACTGGAGGCCATGGACAGCGCTGACCGTAGGGGTGGGCTGTGATGCGGTAGGTACGTGGCACGGTGTACCGAATACCCGTTAGGTATCTCGGGAACCCTGTTCACATCGTTCGGGGCCGTATGGGAAACCTCGGCCGGACTCCCTGCGGATGGAACCTGGATAGGCGATAAACCTGGACTAGAGGCTTAAGTGTTTAGGTAGGTCGTGGTCTACACCCACGTCGGCTTTCGCTTGAAGTCTGCCGAGCACATGTCGTGTGCAGACGCTAAGTGGTGGAAACATGTATGAAGAAGTACACCCCTGCAGGGTTAACATGATCTATTCGAATAGCCGCGCCCGCGGTAAAGGACTACTTGGTTGCCTATACAGTTCATAGACAAGTAAATGGAAACTGCTAAAAGCCTCAAGATAAGTGTGAGTGCTGAGGATGGCTCTTCCGTAGGAAGACGGAGGCGGATCCTCGGTAGTGTATTGAATTGGTGAGTAGTGGACTCGTGTGCGCAAAACCATTTCAAGTTGGAGTATCGTAGGATAGTCTAGCCAAGAGTCAAAGCTGGCTTGCTGCAATAACTCCACCAACCCTTCTTGATAATATGCATGTATGTAGGATCTGATGTAAGTCTTGCTGAGTACCTTTGTACTCATGTTGCTATAATTTACATTTTTTTACAGAAGACGCTGCAACCCTTTCTGATGGGTTCTATGTAGACGTTGACATCAACAAGTAGGCTAAAGACCCAGGTGGTGACCCTGAGCTTGTGAAGGACCATGTAGTATAGCTAGGCTTTCCAAGCCTCTTTTATTTTACTAGTTGTCTGTACTCAGACAAGTTACTTCCGCTGCTGGTTTGTATGACTGTATGACTTGAATGTTGGGTCGTGAGACCCGTACCTTTGTGTATGTTATGTATGGCTCTCTGAACCTTAAATAAAGTACTTGTGTCGTAGAGTCATGTTGTGATGCTTCGTTGTATTTGCACATATCGAGCATATTGTGTGTATGATTGAAATGCTTGGTATGTGTGGGATCTGACTATCTAGTTGTTTATCTTTAGTAGCCTCTCTTACCAGGAAATGTCTCCTAGTGTTACCGCTGAGCCATGGTAGCTTGCTACTGCTCTGGAACACTTAGGCTGGCCGGCATGTGTCCTTCTTCGTTCCTGTGTCTGTCCCTTCGGGGAAATGTCACGCTTTGAGTACCGGAGTCCTGTTAGCCCGCTACAGCCCGGTTTACCGAAGTCCTGCTAGCCCAGTGCTACAGCCCGGACCCACTTGCTGATGACCGACACGTTCGAAGCTGGGTCATGGATGCCTGTCCCTGTAAGTCTGTGCCACTTTGGGTTTATGACTAGTCATGTCAGCCCGGGCTCCTTATCATATGGATGCTAGCGACACTATCATATACGTGAGCCAAAAGGCGCAAACGGTCCCGGGCAAAGGTAAGGCGACACCCGTGGGGATACCGTGCGTGAGGCCGCAAAGTGATATGAGGTGTTACCGGCTAGATCGATGTGACATCGAGTCGGGGTCCTGACAAGTTAACCACGTGGACTGAAGTGGAAGCTGTCCGCACCATCCCCGCAGGGTCTGCGGTCAAAGTCATCAAGGGCATCGTGAGCCGGTTCGGGGTACCAAACCGCATCATCACCGACAACGGTTCGCAGTTCACCAGTAGTCTCTTCAAAACATACTGTGCTAACCTTGGAACGCAGATATGTTATGCTTTAGTGGCGCACCCCCGGAGCAACGGTCAGGTCGAGCGGGTCAACGCGGAGGTCCTAAGGGGCCTGAAAACCAGGACGTTCAAGAAGAAATTGGGGGCCTGCGGTCGAGGTTGGTACGACAAGCTTCAGTCCGTGTTGTGGTCCATCCGCACAACGGCGACCAAGCCAACCGGCGAGACCTCATTCTTCCTGGTCTATGGAGCTGAAGCGGTCCTCCCTCACGAGGTCAGACGTTGTTCCGCACGGGTCCTGGCATTCGACGAGGTGCAGCAGGACGCCATGCGGGGGACGGACCTCGTGCTGGGGGAGGAGCATCGCCGGGAAGCTGCGCTCCGAGCAGCAAGATACCAACAAGCGCTACGATGATACCACTGCCACAACATCCTCCCCAGGACACTCGAGGTAGGAGACCTTGTGCTCAGGCGGGTCCTCTCCAGGGAGTGGCTGCATAAGCTCTCTCCCATGTGGGAGGGCTCGTTCAAGGTTGTTCATGTTTCCAGGCCCGGCTCCGCGCACCTGGAGACTCGGGAGGGGGTGCCCATCCAGAACGCATGGAACATCCAGCACCTCCGGAGATTTTACCCTTGAGAAGGCCCAGAGCCTGTGAAGAAGGCGAATGCCTGTGAAGCTGTTGCGTTTTGGAAAAGGCCCAGAGCCTGTGAAGAAGGTGAATGCCTGTGAAGCTGTTGCGTTTTGGAAAAGGCCCAGAGGCTGTGAAGAAGGCGAATGCATGTGAAGCTGTTGCGTTTTGGAAAAGGCCCAGAGCGTGTGAAGAAGGCGAATGCCTGTGAAGCTCTTGCGTTTTGGAAAAGGCCCCGAGCCTATGAAGAAGGCGAATGCCTGTGAAGCTGTTGTGTTTTGGAGAAGGCCCAGAGCCTGTGAAGAAGGCGAACGCCTATGAAGTCTATCCTCACGAGAAAGGCCCGGAGCCTGTGAAGAAGGCCAACGCCTGTGAAGCTCGCCGCCCGTGACACTCTCACGTAATAATGAGTGGGGTTGTACACACCCCGGAGTCTCAGGAGTGCCGGCCTCAGGCCTTGAGGCTCCCTCCCACGCCCAGTGGCAGCACTTAGCTCCGCGCTGGTGAGAAGACATCGAAGACTAGATTAGGTGCCGGACGCAGCTTTTCTCATTTGCTTTCTGCAGTTGGCTGTTCATTCCCATTTGAGGTTTTGCTGAAGTTGTTGTCGTCTTTGGTTTGTGACCCTTTGCCTTTTTTCTCTCTACTGCCCCGATTTCTCTCGCGCAAGTCTCGCGAGGGGGCACCGCGGGCACCCTCGCGAGCGTTTTCTGCCGTTAACGTTCGAGGCTACCCAACCCGGGTCCACTATAGGAGCACCCCTCCAGTCTGTGCCCCACAGGCATCGCGACACAATCACAGGGCCTGGGTCGATCACCTCCACGGCTAAGGCCGGGAACTACCTCTCCAGACTAACCCCCCCAGGACCTGGAACGTTCGACAAAGCCTCGGCCTCGTGAAGCAAGGGTCACGACAAGCCCTCCCCCCGAGCTAAGTAAATCATGCGCACTGGCGTACGGCATAAGGGCACAAATACCAAAATAGCGGAAATAGTACACTAATTAAACAGCAATAGTCCCAGCACACCCTCGCGGGGCCCTACACTACTGTCTTTTTGCGCAGGGAAAGGGAAAACAAAACAGGCGCGACTCGCTCGGCATCAGCTCGCGAGGGGGACTCAAACTGTCTCCGGAGCTCAGGAGGACTCCGTCTCGCGCTTCACCGAGGCACGACGACGGGCAGGCCCGCTACCTCCCTCCAGGCGAGCGCGGCGGCGCGGAGGCTGATCGTGGCCACCGCTGGAGGAGCCACTGATCGAAGAAGAAGCG
Source organism: Triticum aestivum (assembly GCF_018294505.1). NCBI lineage: Eukaryota > Viridiplantae > Streptophyta > Magnoliopsida > Poales > Poaceae > Triticum > Triticum aestivum. The sequence continues at coordinate 26,827,775 of NC_057813.1, read as the reverse complement.
TCAAAGCTCGATGAAACTCGACCGCCACTGACCGCACGCGCACTGTCATCTTCGTCGACGCCGGGACAGGACCCACGGCCGCGGTCGTCGCTCTCGGGGCAACATCCAGCACGGCGACCATCTTCCCCAAACACCCTCACATAGAGGGTGGCATCACCGTCAAACTTGAAGTGCAGGGTGCACCGCTGGATCAGACCACGCGCGCGGGCAAACATTTGCCAGCCGCAGGTCAGGGCCAAGCTCCCGGCCAAGGAGACCTCCAGCGAAGCTCAGGAGGCTCGGCCGCAGAAACCATCCGCCTGGAGCCAAAGGCCGCCCGGGGCCCCAGCCGGAAGCTCACCTAGAAAGAAGCGGGGGAGTTGGAGCCGGGTGCTGGCCGGCTCCGCCGCCCACACAACAAACTCCGGCAGTGCCTCTGCAGAGTGGGAGCGCGGCCCAGGGGGTCGCGCGGCCGTGGTGCATCCCCCAGCGGCGGCCAACCTCCCTTCGCCACGCGGAAGATCGCCTCCACGACCACGGGGAGCCACCATGGGAGTCGCAGGGAGTTTGCGGGGACGGCCTCGGCCGTGCTTGGGTGGAGGAGAGTCAAGTTCTTCCTGGCGGGCCTTACCTTTCTCTGCGGTCGAGAACCTTTTTGGCAGAGCCATGAAAGAAAAGGGGAATCAAGAAGGGATGGATCGGAAGGGCAGACGCCGCCCCATACTTATAGTCGGAGGAGGCCAACCGTCGGCCTCCATGATCGCAGGTAATCATGACCAGTTTTTGCATGCAGGGACTTGTCAGTTTGTGCAGTTGTCGAGGCGTCGTGGGGGAGCGGAGCCGCCCACGTCTAATCAACCGCCACACGGCGCCCGAGGCCGCAAGCTGTTAGGGCCCGCGGCGCTTCATTCTTGCCCCTTCGCCTCTCTGCTCAGCCAAGTCCGGGCGCGCCTTGGGCCCGGGGGCTACTGTCGGTGTTCTGGGAACGGAGGTCCCCAGACTTGCCTTGTAACGCCCCAAGACCGATGCTCCAGATGCCTTCTATTTATTTTTGTTGTTTCCATGATTTTCATAATAAATGGTTGCATCATCATGCATGTGTTATTTTTTTTTCTCACTTTGTGCATTCCATCTTCATGTATGTTGCCATATGCATTTGCATCCATCATGTTCATGATTGCTTGCTTGCTTGTGAGGTTTGTTTTATTATTATTATTTGCATCATGCATTCGTCTCCATATGATTGTTGTGCTTGTTTTCTTTTACTTGTTCATGTGCATTGTGAGATTCATCTTGTTACTTTACTTGCGCTATGTATGTGTTGATATTCCTACCACTTGTTTCCTCTCTCAACCTATCAATGCACCATCTTCTCCTCCTTCCTTCTTCTTTCTTTCATTGTTGCAAGTGACATTTTCTCCTCCATAAATGTCCAATATTTTCCTATAAATATTAGACCATGTCCTAAACCTCTCTGTCCAAATTCATGATATATTAAGTTGATTTGGTTGGGTTAAAAAATGGCTCAAGTCTGAATTTAATTCAAACTTGAATTATTTTTCTATCCTTAAAAGTGCACAAAGCAATTTATCAAAATTCTGCATAAATTCTGGACTCCAGATATATTATCATATCTCTCTCATGCCTTCCCTTTATCCCTGAGCTTTTCTCTCTTATTTTCTGTTTGAGTAAATTGAGAAAAGAAAGAATAAGAGGGAGAGAGAGAGCCCAGCTTCCAGCAGCAGCAATGCAGTCCAGCACCAACGCGGCAGTGCTGCTCCAGCCGAGCCGCAGCCCATCTAGCCCAGCCCCACAGCCCACCGATCACCTCCCTGGTAAAATTTTCCCCATGGCCAGCCAATCACCCCGCCGACCCCACCTGCCAGCGACCCGTCTCCCTCCTTTTCTTCTTCCTCCCTCTCTGTCTCTCATGGTGAAAACCAGAGGGAGCACATGGCCACTGTGGCCACGGCACCGCGCCAGCTCCTCCTATAAAACCCCCGCTCCTAGTCCTAAGGTTCCTTCCCTCCCCCTCTTTCCTCCTCTACCGCTGCCACAGGTAAGGGGGCACCCACGCGCCTGCTTCCCCGCCTCCAGGAGCCATGGCCGGCTCGGGCACGACCTTGCTGCCGGCCTAACCCTCCTCCGTGGCCTCCCCTCCGTCATCTAATCGCTCGAGAACACTGTCCCGGACCCATTCTGACGATGAGCCGCGCCCAAGGATCGCTAAGTCCGGCTACCGCACCGTCGCCCTCTTCTTCCCCTGCTTCCTCTGCTTCGTGGACACGAGGACGCCGCCCCGATCAGTGCATCTTCTCACGGTCCCCATTCACCTCCAACCTCGTACAACTTCAGCAGCACCCCCTCGGTGAGCAGCCGTTCCTCCCAACCCCTCTCCGGTTCGATTTTGTCGCTGTGGCCGCCGATCCCGTCGCGTCCGAGGTCGTGTCCGCCATGGACGACCATGGCAGCGGCCCTAGCTCGTGTTCTAGCCTCTGCTCGCCTCACCTTTGCATGCATCCTCTCAGGCACTCAATCACACAACACACGCGCATCTCGCTCGCGAGCCCCGTTGCCTGCTTCGACCTGTAACCACCATGACCGAGCCAAGCTCCTGCTCGTCCTCGGTTTCCAGTAACCGTAGCCTTGTATGCGCATGCCCGCAGCAGCCGCCGCTTGGTTCACCTGCACGCACACCCTTTTCCGCACACCCGCTGATGCCTAGCTGCAGAGATCGGCGCCACACTCGCTCGCCGTTGCCGTGAGGTTTCTCGGCGTAGCCATGGCTGAAGCTCGCCACTTATGTTATTTGGCTATCAAGGAAGCCACCTCCTTGTTAAGCAACCCACGCAGTAGCCAAACTGGATGGCCTTCCCCTTTGTTACCCAGGCGACCAGGGCTCAAATCCCCACGGCCACACCTTTTGTTTTCACCAATTTTTGGCTCACTCAGATCAAGCCCTTGTTCTTCTTCATGTAGGGCCTAGCCCCTCTCCTAGCACCATAACATTGGTATCATAGTGGTATTCGGATTGCCCATTGATCCAGCAGGTCTGGGGTTCGAATCCCAGGCAATCCCCTTTTGTTTCATTAGTTTGTTTTGATGTTCTTCTGTTCCCAGCCGTGGTTCCTCCCTCGTGCACACATCCAGGAGGACCTGGGTTCGATACCCAGGCACCCCAATTTTTGCACTGTTTTTTTTTGTTTACTGTTGCACGCACACATCCATAGCCGGTTGGGCCCGATTCCAGTTCTGGGCCCTGCACTATGTTGCTTCTGGCCCGCGTATGTGTTTTTTTCCTGTTGTGTTGTTTTAGCATTTTCCAGTGCATGCATATTTACAGAAATGCCATCATTTTGAATTGTGCATAGCTAAATATCCATGCATCCAAATAGATCATGTCATATATGTAAAATGCTTAGAATTTCATCTAGTTTCACATTATGCCACTTTCATCCATGTTTAAAATGCTTAAACTTGCTGTTTGCTTTATTTTTGCATAAGTGCCATGTTAAAATGATTTATTTCATAACTAAATAACTGTAACCCCAATTTTAATAAGCTTTATATGTAAATGGGGTGGAAAAATGCATAGATTAACTTGGTGCACTTTTTTTTACTGTTTAACAACATTAAAATATATTTTAGGGGAACTTTGGGTTCAAGGTTTTTGATGTACAAGCAGAATCCCCACTTAGTACAGGCGAATGCTAGCAACAATGCACCCAAGTACAAATGGCGCTCCCACCCACCCTCCCACCCTCCGGCGACTCTCCTCGGTGATCTCCTAGTTCCTCCGATAACTTTTGGATCTTCTCCACGCATTGGATTCGGTTTTCTCTCCTCTCTCTTTGGACCCATTTCTCTATGGGTTTGGATGGCGGTGCAACCCTGGATCTGGATTTTTCTCGTGGGGTGGCTTTCACCGATGAGGTTTTTAGATCTTCTGGTCTTTCGATCCATCCTTTGGAGGGATCCCGTCCTTTTGTTCTTGTAGTCTCTTTCAGTCGGCATGATTTCCGGCTTGATGAAGATTCTGTGGCTGCGGCGCTTGAGGCAGCCCTAGGGGGTTCAGCAATTGATCTCATGGTCACATATGTCAAGGACAAGGTCTTTTCGTTTGTGGTGTCCTGCAAGGAGGTTGGTTTTCATATTGTTGATTCACGTTCCTACGCTTGCCCTCAGTTTAAATGTTATTTTCACCTTTGGGGCAATGGTGGCCCAAATTGGTGGCGTGAGTTCTTGATCTGGAAAAAGGAGTGTGATGCTGAATGGATTCTTGTTAGTCCTTCTAAGCGGTGAGCTGCTCTAGGTTTGTTGGCAATGCATAAGCCACCTGTCAAGTCTGCGATCAGATCTGCTAATCCTACTCGTAAAAAGCTTTCTTTCGCCACATTCCAGAATTATGATGTGTGCAAGGGATATCGCTATCCGGCTACTCAGGATTGTCTTGAGATGGCTTCTTTGTCTGGCTATGATCTTCCCCCAAAGGAACGCGTTGTGATTCACCCCCCGCCGCTGGTGGAGCTACAGTGGACGGTTGCCTCGCCGTCGATCACTTTTGGTACTGTCGTTCCTATCCGATCGCTTTCCCCGGAACCCCTACCTCCATCTCCTGCGTGTCCTTCGGGTGGATTTGCTAATGATTCCAATGAAGCCATGTTGGGCCCCTTTGCCATGTTGGGCTCTTCTGATTCGGTGGTCACTGGTCCTTCGCCCAACTATCTTCCCAAGCCAGGTTTTTCTCCGTTATGTGGCAGCCCAAGTGCTGTGGAGCCCAATCCTTCTACAATTGGGCCTTCTATCCCCACAACGTTACTGATCCCGTCCACGCAAGAGGCTCAAGATGCTTTTGAGGCCATAGTCAATGACATGGTGGACCAAGTGCTGACATGTTCTTGTTGTTCTCTGGGGGGCCACTTGTCTGTCAGCTGCCCCTCCACCGTTGGATGTTTAGCGTGTGGTGATCCTCATCATTCAAGAAAAGACTGCGACTTTATTGCGATTGAAAAAGGTTTATGTTGGAAACGGAAGCGTCCCCCTATTTTGGATACGCCGGTCTCTCCTTGCTTGGGGAAGCGCGCGCTGCCGCCACCTCTGCAGGCTTGCCCTATCACATCGCCATTAACCTGCCCGCAGTCTTGCACTCCGCGCACCCCATCTACTCTGCCTCCTCCAACGCCCCCGCCTCCTTCATCGCCGCCTCCCATGGCTAACTTTGCCCTGGACCCGCAGCGATTTGTGCCGGTGGGTCATCACATCATTGATGGAGGTGTTCATCGCCTTCCTCGTACCTTCGTCTCGCCTCCATCGCCCATTGTTCGTTCGCATGAGAGCTTCATGATTGCTGAGGTGATGCTGGCGCCACCCTTGCATCAGATGGGTCAGCTACGTGAGCAGGTGGTGGAGCTTATCAACCACATGGGTTTTCATGTCCGCTCTGCTCAACCATGGATTTCTGGAGTGGGTCTATTTGAGGTCAGGGATGCTGGTGAGCGTTTTGCTTTGATTCAACTACCCCCTCAAGATCTTGGTCAGGATTCATTTGTTCTCTTTATGAAGCATGACCACGGAGAGGGTTTTCGGGGGGTTCAAGGCTTTCGTGAAGGATGTTTGATGTTCTTAGGTGTCCCCCTAGATCTCCGTAATACTGAGAATTTGAGGGCTGCTGTTAATACCTTTGGACAGTTCCATCATTGGATTAGTGATGATCCATATCTCGTCCGATCTATTGTGTTTGCCTCCTTCCCTGAGGATATTCTGGTTCCCAGGGACGTGGTGTTCTCTGATTATGCTGCTTGGGGTGGTGCTAAGGTTTCTTGGACAGCGCCTTGTTATATTTTAGGAGCCAATTTTGCCGAGCAAATGCCACAAGACGAAGATCCCATGCCTCTTGACGGCAATCCTCACCCCATGCCTGGTCACTTAATCCATGAAGATAATATCTTCGCTCTTCCGCCTTACCCTGCTCTTGGGTGGAACGATGTGCCGCCTCCTCTGCCTCCCATGGATGATAATCAGGGTGCTGGTTGGGGTTGGCACGCCAATCAGCAGGATGATCAGGTGGACCCAGTGCAAGTGGAGCTTGCTCCTGATCAGGAGTCTATGGTCATTAACCAGCAGGAGTTCTTGGGCTCTGTTAGTCAGTCGGTAGAGGAAGTTCAGGCGGATCCTATGTTACCAAATGTGGCGATTCTACAAGATCCAGCTGTGATTGTGCAAGTTCCGGATGATATTGGAGACAATGCTTTGGATGCTCAGCTTGATATTGTACTAGTGGAGCCAGTTCTTGGCCAGGGTGATCTTCATATTGGTATTCAGCATGCTGTGGATGTGGATGAAAATGTCATTCAGATAGATGTGCCACCTGTTGATCCTGATGCCTTGGCTATTGTGCCGTTCCAGCCTTCAGATCTTATTGTTGGTAGAGTGCAGGTTGTTTATGGCCCACCATTACCTCCTGAAATGGCCTGGAGACGAACTTTTGATACTCTGTTGGGGCGCTGCACTACTCTTCAGGTTCCAAAGCCGGTCATGCAGTCTCCTTTTGGGCAACTGGTCCTTTCCAAGAGATCGTGGTCTATGGCTTTTGAGAACATCCATTGGGTTTCTGACATTATCATTGATGATTCGTTCAGCATGGTTGCCCCTCTGTCTGCTTCCCCACCTCCTAGGGAAATTGCTCGTGATCTTTTTCCTGACAACCAGATGGAGTTGGAGCAGGACACAGGCCTGCAGTTTTCGTCTGCTTCTGATGGGCAGTTCTCCTTTTTTGCTCCTTCTCTAAAGAAGAAGAAGGCCCCCAAGCACAGTTATACTCCTGTTGTCGACTCTGAACTGCGTCGCTGCACCCGTAGTTCTGCAAAAAGAGATGGTTTCAAGCCAGTGTTTCAAGCCTTGCCTATGGTTGAACCTAAGAAAAAGAAGCCCCGCTCCAAGCCACTGACGGATGATGGTCCTGCTAGTCGCATGCCCTCGGTGCCACCTCCAACACCTATTCGTCATATTCAGCAAATTGGAGCGGATCTGGGGATCTCTGCTGATAAACTCTCTGTGGATGCGCTTATGGCGGATCCTTCTTCTGCCAAGGACAAGTCATCCCATGATTAGTCCGTGCTGTTCAACCGGGGTGTGGTCGACCCATAACTGGACTAGTTATCGTAGGATTTATTTCCATGATTTGTCTTCGGGACTTGTATGCTTTCGTTGTCCTTGCAAACTTCTTTTGTTTGGCATTGCTGCATGTCTGAAATGCTCTATGTGCTGCCTGCTATGTGGGTATGTTGTTAAACTTGTAACCTCTATGCTCAATGGATATTCGGTCTACTAGAAGTTGGCGGGTTATGTGTTGGAATGTTCGGGGCTTAAATTCTGATGATCGTCAGCTTGCTGTTCGTAATAAAGTGGATGAAAGTCAGGCTTCTGTTATCTGTCTGCAAGAAACGAAAATGGAGTATATGGACTCCAGAACTGTCAGGAAATTTTGCCCTTCTCGTTTTGACTCTTTTGCTTATAGCCCTTCTATTGGGGCCTCGGGCGGAATTGTTGTGTTATGGAACTCCTCTATCCTTACAGGGAGATTGATTGAGGTCAAGCAGTTTGGCGTAATTGTGCACTTTATGTCCAAACATAACAATGAACAATGGACGCTTGTTACGGTCTATGGGCCATGTCGTGGCCAGGCAAGGGATGATTTTGTGGACTGGCTTTATAACCTTTCCATCCCTGACTCTGAAAATTGGCTTATTTTGGGAGACTTTAATTTTATTCGATCAACTGAGAACAGGAACTTACCTGGTGGCGATGCTAATGATATCTTCATTTTTAATGAGATTATTGGCCATCTTGGCTTGCTTGAGTTGCCTATAAAAGGGAGATCCTTCACTTGGTCGAATATGCAGGATAATCCTCTACTAGAGCAGCTTGATTGGTTTTTCACTTCCTCAAACTGGATCACTTGTTACCCCTCCACCCAGGTGTTGCCTCTGGCTAGGACTGCTTCAGATCATGTGCCTTGTGTGGTAGCCATCAACACTTCCATCCCTAAATGTAACATTTTCCGCTTTGAAAATTATTGGGTGGAGCTGCAGGGTTTTATGGATTGTGTGTCTGCCTCATGGTCTTCTGCTTCTAGCAAAACCAACATCTCAGCCAAGATTGCTGGCAAATTTAAGTCCTTGAGGAGGGATCTTAAGAGTTGGCACATGAATGTTTCCAAAATGAAATTATTAATTGCAAAATGTAATAGGGTGGTTCTCATTTTGGATTGTTTGGAGGAATTGAGGCCACTTTATAGGCATGAGTTCAACTTTCGTACTCTGGTCAAGTCGCACTTGGAGCATCTACTGCACCTTCAGTTTCTGTATTGGAAGAAGAGGTGCACTATAAGATCTATTAAAGTTGGTGAGGAGAACACTAAATTCTTTCATGCCATGGCTTCTGAAAGGTTTCGGCATAACTCCATTGCTTCTCTGCGTTTGGATGATGGTACAGTTGTCTGCTGCTCTTTGGCAAATGGCTGCTGCTCTTTGGCAAAATTTCAAGAACAGGATGGGTACTAGTCATGGTATTGATATGTGTTTTGATCTTTCTTCCATCATGCATAGAGTTCAGGGTCTTGACTCCCTCACTAAGACGTTCTCCAAGGAGGAGATGGATAATACTGTTAAAAGCATGCCCATTGATAAGTCTCCTGGGCCTGATGGCTTTAATGGGCTATTTTTTAAGAAGTGTTGGTCGATAATCAGTAAGGATTTCTATGAGTTCGCTTCTGCTTTTCATGAGGGGTCTGTGAATCTGGAGAATATCAATTATTCTTATATCACCCTGGTCCCTAAGAAGAGATCCCCTGAGTCTGTTAATGATTTTAGGCCTATCTCTCTTTCTGGTATGGGGGTGAAGTTTCTTTCTAAGATGGCTGCTAACAGCCTGCAGCAAGATATCACAAGATGTTTGCATAAAAACCAATATGGTTTTATCAAATCTAGAACCATTCAAGACTGTGTTGCTTGGACTTTTGAATATTTGCACCAATGTCATCAATCAAAGAGACCCATTTGTTGGAAATATGCCCTAGAGGCAATAATAAATTGATTATTATTATATTTCCTTGTTCATGATAATCGTTTATTATCCATGCTAGAATTGTATTGATAGGAAACTCAGATACATGTGTGGATACATAGACAACACCATGTCCCTAGTAAGCCTCTAGTTGACTAGCTCGTTGATCAATAGATGGTTACGGTTTCCTGACCATGGACATTGGATGTCGTTGATAACGGGATCACATCATTAGGAGAATGATGTGATGGACAAGACCCAATCCTAAGCCTAGCACAAGATCATGTAGTTCGTATGCTAAAGCTTTTCTAATGTCAAGTATCATTTCCTTAGACCATGAGATTGTGCAACTCCCGGATACCGTAGGAGTGCTTTGGGTGTGCCAAACGTCACAACGTAACTGGGTGGCTATAAAGGTACACTACGGGTATCTCTGAAAGTGTCTGTTGGGTTGGCACGAATCGAGATTGGGATTTTGTCACTCCGTGTAAACGGAGAGGTATCTCTGGGCCCACTCGGTAGGACATCATCATAATGTGCACAATGTGACCAAGGGGTTGATCACGGGATGATGTGTTACGGAACGAGTAAAGAGACTTGCCGGTAACGAGATTGAACAAGGTATCGGTATACCGACGATCAAATCTCGGGCAAGTACCATACCGCTAGACAAAGGGAATTGTATACGGGATCGATTGAGTCCTTGACATCGTGGTTCATCCGATGAGATCATCGTGGAACATGTGGGAGCCAACATGGGTATCCAGATCCCGCTGTTGGTTATTGACCGGAGAACATCTCGGTCATGTCTGCATGTCTCCCGAACCCGTAGGGTCTACACACTTAAGGTTCGATGACGCTAGGGTTATAAAGGAAGCTTGTATGTGGTTACCGAATGTTGTTCGGAGTCCCGGATGAGATCCCGGACGTCACGAGGAGTTTCGGAATGGTCTGGAGGTAAAGATTTATATATAGGAAGTCCTGTTTCGGCCATCGGGACAAGTTTCGGGGTCATCGGTATTGTACCGGGACCACCGGAAGGGTCCCGGGGGGCCACCGGGTGGGGCCACCTGCCCCGGGGGGCCACATGGGCTGTAGGGGGTGCGCCTTGGCCTACATGGGCCAAGGGCACCAGCCCCAAGAGGCCCATGCGCCTAGGGAACCCTAGAGGGAAGAGTCCTCAAGGGGGAAGGCACCTCCGAGGTGCCTTGGGGAGGATGGACTCCTCCCCCCCTCTTAGCCGCACCCCTTCCTTGGAGGAAGGGGCAAGGCTGCGCCTCCCCCCTCTCCCCTGCCCCTATATATAGTGGAGGGGAGGGAGGGCATCTATACCTGAGCCCTTGGCGCCTCCCTCCCTCCCGTGACACCTCCTCCTCTCCCGTAGGTGCTTGGCGAAGCCCTGCAGGATTGCCACGCTCCTCCATCACCACCACGCCGTTGTGCTGCTGCTGGATGGAGTCTTCCTCAACCTCTCCCTCTCTCCTTGCTGGATCAAGGCGTGGGAGACATTGTCGAGCTGTACGTGTGTTGAACGCGGAGGTGCCGTCCGTTCGGCACTAGGATCATCGGTGATCTGAATCACGACGAGTACGACTCCATCAACCCCGTTCACTTGAACGCTTCCGCTTAGCGATCTACAAGGGTATGTAGATGCACTCTCTTTCTACTCGTTGCTGGTCTCTCCATAGATAGATCTTGGTGATTCGTAGGAAAATTTTTGAATTTCTGCTACGTTCCCCAACAGTGGCATCATGAGCTAGGTCTATTGCGTAGATTCTTTGCACGAGTAGAACACAAAGTAGTTGTGGGCGTCGATATTGTTCAATATGCTTGCCGTTACTAGTCTTATCTTGATTCGGCGGCATCGTGGGATGAAGCGGCCCGGACCAACCTTACACGTACGCTTACGTGAGACCGGTTCCACCGACAAACATGCACTAGTTGCATAAGGTGGCTGGCGGGTGTCTGTCTCTCCCACTTTAGTCGGATCGGATTCGATGAAAAGGGTCCTTATGAAGGGTAAATAGCAATTGGCATATCACGTTGTGGTTCATGCGTAGGTAAGAAACGTTCTTGCTAGAAACCCATAGCAGCCACGTAAAACATGCAAACAACAATTAGAGGACGTCTAACTTGTTTTTGCAGGGTATGCTATGTGATGTGATATGGCCAAAAAGGATGTGATGAATGATATATGTGATGTATGAGATTGATCATGTTCTTGTAATAGGAATCACGACTTGCATGTCGATGAGTATGACAACCGGCAGGAGCCATAGGAGTTGTCTTAATTTATTTGTGACATGCGTGTCAACTTAAACGTCATGTAATTACTTTACTTTATTGCTAACCGTTAGCCAAGGTAGTAGAAGTAATAGTTGGCGAGGCAACTTCATGAAGACACGATGATGGAGATCATGATGATGGAGATCATGGTGTCATGCCGGTGACGATGATGATCATGGAGCCCCGAAGATGGAGATCAAAAGGAGCAAAGTGATGATGGCCATATCATGTCACTATTTGATTGCATGTGATGTTTATCATGTTTATACATCTTATTTGCTTAGAACGACGGTAGTAAATAAGATGATCCCTTACAACAATTTCAAGAAGTGTTCTCCCCTAACTGTGCACCGTTGCGACAGTTTGCTGTTTCAAAACATCACGTGATGATCGGGTGTTTTATTCAGACGTTCAAATACAACGGGTGTTGACGAGCCTAGCATGTACAGACATGGCCTCGGAACACATGCAAAACACTTAGGGTTAACTTGACGAGCCTAGCATGTACAGACATGGCCTCGGAACACGGAGACCGAAAGGTCGAGCATGAGTCGTATAGAAGATACGATCAACATGAAGATGTTCACCGATGATGACTAGTCCGTCTCACGTGATGATCGGACACGGCCTAGTTTGACTCGGATCATGTAATCACTTAGATGACTAGAGGGATGTCTATCTGAGTGGGAGTTCATAAGATGAACTTAATTATCCTGAACATAGTCAAAAGGATTTTGCAAATTATGTCGTAGCTCACGCTATAGTTCTACTGTTTAGATATGTTCCTAGAGAAAAATATAGTTGAAAGTTGATAGTAGCGATTATGCGGACAGTAGAAAGCTTATGTCCTTAATGCACCGCTTAGTGTACTGAACCTCGAACGTTGTCTGTGGTTGTTGCGAACATCTGACATACACGTTTTGATAACTACGTGATAGTTCAGTTAAACGGTTTAGAGTTGAGGCACCAAAGACGTTTTTGAAACATCGTGAAACATATGAGATGTTTTGAGGGCTGAAATTGGGATTTCAGGCTCGTGCCCATGTCAAGAGGTATAAGACCTCCGATGACTTTTTTAACCTGCAAACTAAGGAGAAAAGCTCAATTGTTGTGCTTGTGCTCAGATTGTCTGAGTACAACAATCGCTTGAATCGAGTGGGAGTTGATCTTCCAGATAAGACAGTGATGGTTCTCCGAAGTCATTACCACCAAGCTGCTAGAGCTTCGTGATGAACTATAACATATCAGGGATAGATATGATGATCCTTGAGGTATTCGCGATGTTTGACACCGCGAAAGTAGAAATCAAGAAGGAGCATCAATTGTTGATGGTTGGTGAAACCACTAGTTTCAAGAAGGGCAAGGGCAAGAAGGGATACTTCATGAAACGGCAAATCAGTTGCTGCTCTAGTGAAGAAACCCAAGGTAAAACCCTAACCCGAGACTAAGTGCTTCTGTAATAAGGGGAACAACCACTAGAGCAGAATTACCCTAGATACTTGGTAGATAAGAAGGCTGGCAAGGTCGATAGAAGTATATTGGATATACATTGTGTTAATGTGTACTTTGCTAGTACTCCTAGTAGCACCAGGGTATTAGATACCGGTTCGGTTGCTAAGTGTTAGTAACTCGAAACAAAAGGCTACAGAATAAACGGAGACTAGCTAAAGGTGAGCTGACGATATGTGTTGGAAGTTTTTCCAAGCTTGATATGATCAAGCATCGCACGCTCCCTCTACCAAAGAGATTGGTGTTATTTGGTGTTTGCGTTGAGCATAGACATGATTGGATTACGTCTATCGCAATACGGTTATTCATTTAAGGAGAATAATGGTTACTCTGTTTATTTGAATAATACCTTCAATGGTCTTACACCTAAAATGAATGGTTTATTAAATCTCGATCGTAGTGATACACATGTTCATGCCAAAAGATAGTGATGATAGTACCACCTACTTGTGGCACTGCCACGTAAGTCATATCGGTATAAAACGCATGAAGAAGCTCCATATTGATGGATCTTTGGACTCACTCATTTTTGAAAAGTTTGAGACATGCGAACCATGTCTATTGGTGTATACGCATGAAGAAACTCCATGCAGATGGACCGTTTTGACTCACTTGATTTTGAATCACTTGGGACATGCAAATCATACCACATGGGCAAGATGACTGAAAAGCCTCGTTTTCAGTAAGATGGAACAAGATAGCAACTTGTTGGAAGTAATACATTTTAATGTGTACAGTCCAATGAGTGTTGAGGCATGTAGTGGATATCGTTATGTTCTTACTTCACAGATGATTCGAGTAGATGTTGAGAATATTTACTTGATGAAACACAAGTCTGAATTATTGAATGGTTCAAGTAATTTCAGAGTGAAGTAGAAGATCATTGTGACAAGAGGATAAAATGTCTATGATATGATCATAGAGATGAATATCTGAGTTACGAGTTTTGGCACACAATTAAGACATTGTGGAAAATGTTTCACAATTAATACCGCTTGGAACACCATAGTGTGATGGTGTGTCCGAACATCATAGTTGCACCCTATTGGATATGGTGCGTACCATGATGTCTCTTATCGAATTACCACTATCGTTCATGGGTTAGGCATTAGAGACAACCACATTCACTTTAAATAGGGCACCACGTAATTCCGTTGAGATGACACCATATGAATTATGGTTTAGAGAAACCTAAGTTGTCGTTTCTTAAAAGTTTGGGGCTACGACGCTTATGTGAAAAAGTTTCAGGCTGATAAGCTAGAACCCAAAGCGGATAAATGCATCTTCATAGGACACCCAAAACAGTTGGGTATACCTCCTGTCTCAGATCCAAAAGCAATAAAGGATTGTTTCTTGAATCAGGTCCTTTCTCGAGGAAAGGTTTCTCTCGAAAGAATTGAGTGGGAGGATGGTGGAGACTTGATGAGGTTATTGAACCATCACTTCAACCAGTGTGTAGCAGGGCACAGGAAGTTGTTCCCGTGGCACCTACACCAATTGAAGTGGAAGCTTATGATAGTGATCATGAAACTTCAGATCAAGTCACTCCCGAACCTCGTAGGGTGACAAGGATACGTACTACTTCAGAGTGGTACAGTAATCCTGTCTTGAAGGTCATGTTGCTGGACAACAATGAACCTACGAGCTATGGAGAAGCGATGGTGGGCCCGGATTCCGATAAATGGCTCAAGGCCATAAAACCCGAGAGAGGATCCATGTATGAAAACAAAGTGTAGACTTTGGAAGAACTACTTGATGGTCGTAAGGCTGTTAGGTACATATGGATTTTGAAAGGAAGACAGACAATGATGGTAAGTGTCACCATTCAGAAAGCTCGACTTGTCGTTAAGATGTTTTTCGACAAGTTCAAGGAGTTGACTACGATGAGACTTTCTCACTCGTAGCGATGCTAAGAGTCTGTTGGAATTATATTAAGCAATTACTGCATTATTTATGAAATCTTGCACATAGGATGTCAAAACATTGTTTCCTCGACGATTCTTGAGGAAAGGTTGTACGTGATACAACCGGAAGGTTTTGTCTATCCTGAAATATGCTAATAAGTATGCAAAAGCTCCAGCAATCCTTCTGAGGACTGGAGTGAGCATCTCGGAGTTGGAATGTATGCTTTGATGATGATCAAAGATTTTGGGTGTATACAAAGTTTATGAGAAACTTGTATTTCCAAAGAAGTGAGTGGGAGCACTATAGAATTTCTGATGAGTATATGTTGTTGACATATTAATGATCAGAAATGACGTAGAATTTCTGGAAAGCATATAGGGTTATTTGGAAAGTGTTTTCAATGGAAAACCTGGATTAAGCTACTTGAACATTGAGCATCAAGATCTATAAGGATAGATCAAAACGCTTAATAGTACTTTCAAATGAGCACATGCCTTGATGTGATCTTGAAGGTGTTCAAGATGGATCAGTCAAAGAAGGAGTTCTTGCCTGAGTTGTAAGGTATGAAGTTAAGACTTAAAGCTCGACCATGGCAGAATAGAGAGAAAGGAACGAAGGTCGTCTCCTATGCTTAAGACATAGGCTCTATAGTATGCTATGCTGTGTACCGCACCTGAAGTGTGCTTTACCATGAGTCAGTCAAGGGGTACAAGAGTGATCCAAGAATGGATCACAGGACAGCGGTCAAAGTTATCCTTAGTAACTAGTGGACTAAGGAATTTTCTCAATTATGGAGGTGGTAAAAGAGTTCGTCGTAAAGGGTTACGTCGATGCAAGCTTAACACCTATCCGGATAGCTCTGAGTAGAGATACTGGATACGTATAATGGAGCAACAATTTAGAATAGCTCCAAGTAAAACAGTTATTTGGAATAGCTCCAAATAGAACGTGGTAGCTGCATCTAGGAGATGACATAGAGATTTGTAAAGCACACACGGATCTGAAAGGTTCAGACCTGTTGACTATAACCTCTCTCACAAGCATAACATGATCAAACCCAGAACTCATCGAGTGTTAATCACATGGTAAATGTGAACTAGATTATTGACTCTAGTAAACTCTTTGGGTGTTAGTCACATGGGGATGTGACCTTGAGTGTTAATCACATATCGATGTGAACTAGATTATTGACTCTAGTGCAAGTGGGAGACTGTTGGAAATATGCCCTAGAGGCAATAATAAATTGATTATTATTATATTTCCTTGTTCATGATAATCGTTTATTATCCATGCTAGAATTGTATTGATAGGAAACTCAGATACATGTGTGGATACATAGACAACACCATGTCCCTAGTAAGCCTCTAGTTGACTAGCTCGTTGATCAATAGATGGTTACGGTTTCCTGACCATGGACATTGGATGTCGTTGATAACGGGATCACATCATTAGGAGAATGATGTGATGGACAAGACCCAATCCTAAGCCTAGCACAAGATCATGTAGTTCATATGCTAAAGCTTTTCTAATGTCAAGTATCATTTCCTTAGACCATGAGATTGTGCAACTCCCGGATACCGTAGGAGTGCTTTGGGTGTGCCAAACGTCACAACGTAACTGGGTGGCTATAAAGGTACACTACGGGTATCTCTGAAAGTGTCTGTTGGGTTGGCACGAATCGAGATTGGGATTTTGTCACTCCGTGTAAACGGAGAGGTATCTCTGGGCCCACTCGGTAGGACATCATCATAATGTGCACAATGTGACCAAGGGGTTGATCACGGGATGATGTGTTACGGAACGAGTAAAGAGACTTGCCGGTAACGAGATTGAACAAGGTATCGGTATACCGACGATCAAATCTCGGGCAAGTACCATACCGCTAGACAAAGGGAATTGTATACGGGATCGATTGAGTCCTTGACATCGTGGTTCATCCGATGAGATCATCGTGGAACATGTGGGAGCCAACATGGGTATCCAGATCCCGTTGTTGGTTATTGACCGGAGAACATCTCGGTCATGTCTGCATGTCTCCCGAACCCGTAGGGTCTACACACTTAAGGTTCGATGACGCTAGGGTTATAAAGGAAGCTTGTATGTGGTTACCGAATGTTGTTCGGAGTCCCGGATGAGATCCCGGACGTCACGAGGAGTTTCGGAATGGTCCGGAGGTAAAGATTTATATATAGGAAGTCCTGTTTCGGCCATCGGGACAAGTTTCGGGGTCATCGGTATTGTACCGGGACCACCGGAATGGTCCCGGGGGCCCACCGGGTGGGGCCACCTGCCCCGGGGGGGCACATGGGCTGTAGGGGGTGCGCCTTGGCCTACATGGGCCAAGGGCACCAGCCCCAAGAGGCCCATGCGCCTAGGGAACCCTAGAGGGAAGAGTCCTCAAGGGGGAAGGCACCTCCGAGGTGCCTTGGGGAGGATGGACTCCTCCCCCCCTCTTAGCCGCACCCCTTCCTTGGAGGAAGGGGCAAGGCTGCGCCTCCCCCCTCTCCCCTGCCCCTATATATAGTGGAGGGGAGGGAGGGCATCTATACCTGAGCCCTTGGCGCCTCCCTCCCTCCCGTGACACCTCCTCCTCTCCCGTAGGTGCTTGGCGAAGCCCTGCAGGATTGCCACGCTCCTCCATCACCACCACGCCGTTGTGCTGCTGCTGGATGGAGTCTTCCTCAACCTCTCCCTCTCTCCTTGCTGGATCAAGGCGTGGGAGACATTGTCGAGCTGTACGTGTGTTGAACGCGGAGGTGCCGTCCGTTCGGCACTAGGATCATCGGTGATCTGAATCACGACGAGTACGACTCCATCAACCCCGTTCACTTGAACGCTTCCGCTTAGCGATCTACAAGGGTATGTAGATGCACTCTCTTTCTACTCGTTGCTGGTCTCTCCATAGATAGATCTTGGTGATTCGTAGGAAAATTTTTGAATTTCTGCTACGTTCCCCAACACCATTGTCATTCTAAAGCTGGATTTTGAGAAAGCTTTTGATTCCATTGAACATGAGGCCATTCTCCAAATTTTGAGGCACAAGGGTTTTAATGATAAGTGGATCTTCTGGGTTAAACAGTTTTTGGCTTCTGGAACTTCCTCTGTTCTGCTTAACGGAGTTCCTGGGAAACAATTTGCTTGTAAAAAAGGAGTTAGGCAGGGTGACCCTCTTTCTCCACTCCTGTTTGCCATTGCTGCAGATCTATTGCAATCAGTGGTAAATGATATGCATCAGAAAGGACTGTTACAGCTCCCTATTCCATGCCATGATAAGGAATATCCAATTATACAGTATGCTGATGACACACTCATTATTGTGCCTGCTGAGGAAGCTCAATTGCTCTCCTTGAAGAAAATGCTACTTCTCTTCTCTAAGTCCACTGGACTGCATGTTAACTATCATAAGTCTTCCATTCTTCCTATCAATGTGGATTCTGTGGAGATTGCCAGACTTGCTGTTGTATTTGGTTGTGTGGTTGGCACCCTTCCTTTTACTTATCTTGGGCTTCGTGTGGGAATTACAAAACCTAAGATATTGGACTTAATGCCACTGGTGGATAGTATGGAAAGGAAGCTTTCTGTTAGCTCTTCCTTCCTTGCTCATGGTGGGCGACTGTAGTACCTGATCTCTGCCCTTTCTTCTGTGCCAATTTTTTTCCTGTGTAGTCTGGATTTGCCTCCTGGCATTTTAAAGCAGCTTGAACGAATACAGAGGCAATGTATTTGGAGGAAGTATGGACAAGATTCTGGTCAGTCCTTGGCTGCTTGGGGTTTGGTTTGCAGACCAAAGAACAAAGGAGGCTTGGGTATTTTGAATCTAAAGCTACAGAATGAGGCTCTGCTCCTTAAACATGCTAGTAAATTCTACAATAAAGTTGATGTGCCCTAGGTCCAGCTCATCTGGAACACTTATTATCATGATAGGGTTCCTCATGCTACCATCATTTGTGGCTCTTTCTGGTGGCAAGATATCTGCAAGTTAATGGATAAATTCAGGATGGTCAGTGCAGTACATGTTAATAAGGGGGACACTATCCTGTTTTGGTCCGATCCTTGGTCTTTGGGGGACACTAATATTCCTCTTGAGCAGAGGTTTGCTAGGCTTTTTTCATTTGCCATTGATCCCCTAATTTCTGCTGCTGAGGTTTTTGATTTGACTGAGCTCACCTCCTTATTCCATTTACCACTCTCTGAGAGAGCCTTTGGAGAGTTACAGACTTTACAAAATCTGCTGCTGCTCTCAAACCATGATCCTCAGCTTAATGATACATGGGTGTGGAAGGAGGATGGCAAGGGATATTCTGCCAAGAAATACTATTCTTTCTTGCATAAACACATTGTGCCCAACCCACTCTTATCCTGGGTGTGGGCTAGCTACTGCACTATGAGAATTAAGTTCTTTGCTTGGATGCTGATTATGGATAGGCTGAACACTCAGGATATGCTGGAGAGAAGGCACTGGAATGTATCTGATTCTAACTTATGTGTTCTATGTCCAACACAAGCTAAAGAGGATAGAGATCATCTATTCTTTCAATGTAATTTCAGTTGTAGGGTCTGGAATTATCTTCAAATCAACTGGATGGCTGGAGATGATATGATTGCCATTGCTTATCATGCTAGACGAGACTTTGCTAAGCCTTTCTTCTCTGAAGTGGTTTTCCTAGCATGCTGGAACATCTGGAATGTCAGGAATGACAGGGTTTTTAGGAATATCCCACCATCTTTTCGTAGATGGAGGTCTTCTTTTATTTTAGACATTTCCCTCCTGGTTCATAGAATTAGGCCTAAGTTCAAGGAGGATTTGCTTAGATGGATTTCCTTTTTGCCTCCTTGAGGTGAGTTTCATGTTTTCTTTCTTTTTCTTTTTGGGTCTGTTAGACCTTGTAAATTGTGTTCATTTGTAACCTTTTCTTGTAGAGCAATAAAATTACTGTGGGGTCTATACCCTACAGTTTCAGGTCAAAAAAATATATTTTAGGGTAGAACAGTACCAAATTCATAAATTGCATTTGGGGATTTTCTGGAATTGTTGTTTGTTGTTTCCGACCTCATTTAAACTTGCCTAGATAGGTAGTTTTATTGTGTTGCACCTCTTGCCATGTTAATAACATTTAATATTGTTGGGTAGCATAAACGAGAGTGAATTAAATAATTGGATGTGGTGTTTCGTCAATATGCAACTCGTTGCATATTGAGCTCCACTTAAAATGTAGTATTGTTTGTTGCACGTTTGCCATGCCATGACTCATTAAACCGGACATGCATCATACTTGATTGTGCACCATGTCATGGTTATGCTTGAGTGTTTACTATGTTGTTTGCTTCTTTCCGGTTTGCTTCTCTCGTTAGCTTCGGTTTCGTTCCGGAGTTGTGAGGATTTGTTCGACTACTCCCGTTCGTCTTCTTCATGGACTCGTTCTTCTTCCTAGCGGGATTTCAGGCAAGATGACCGCTACCCTGGATCTCACTACTATCATTGTTATGCTAGTTGTTTCGTTCTATCACTATGTTGCGTTTCCTATCACATGTTCTTCAAACCTCCCAAATTGCCATGAACCCTTCCTAGCAAACCATTGCTCGGCTATGTTACCGCTTTGCTCAGCCCCTCTTATAACGTTGTTAGTTGCAGGTGAGGTTGAAGATTTCTCCATGGTGGACAGGATTTATGTTTGGGATATCACAATATCTCTTATATTATTAATGCATCTATATATTTGGTAAAGGGTGGAAGACTCGGCCTTATGCCTGGTGTTTTGTTCCACTCTTGCCGCCCTAGTTTCTGTCATACCGGTGTTATGTTCCCGGATTTTGCGTTCCTAACACGGTTGGGTGATTTATGGGACCCCCTTGACAGTTCGCTTTGAATAAAACTCTTCCAGCAAGGCCCAACCTTGGTTTTACCATTTGCCTCACCACCACCTATACCCTTCCCTTGGGTCGGCCAACCCAAGGGTCATCTTTATTTTAGCCCCCCCCCCCCCCGGGCCAGTGCTTGTCTAAGTGTTGGTCCGAACCGGGCAGACTGCGGGGCCACCTCGGGGCAACTCGGGGTCTGGTTTTACTCGTAGGCTGACCTATCCGATGTTGCCCTGAGAACGAGATATGTGCAGCTCCTATCGGGATTGTCGGTGCATCGGGCGGCTTTGCTGGTTCTGTTTTACCATTGTCAAAATGTCTTGTAAACCGGGATTCCGAGTCTGATCGGGTGTTCCTGGGAGAAGGTATATCCTTTGTTGATCGCGAGAGCTTGTCATGGGCTAAGTTGGAACACCCCTGCAGTGTATAATCTTTCGAAAGCCGTGCCTGTGGTTATAGGCAGATGGGAATTTGTTAATGTCCGGTTGTAGATAACTTGACACCAGATCCGAATTAAAACGCATCAACCGTGTGTGTAGTCGTGATGGTCTCTTTTCGGCGGAGTCCGGGAAGTGAACACGGTCTTTGGGTTATGTTTGACGTAAGTAGGAGTTCAGGATCAGTTCTTGATCATTGCTAGTTTCACGACCGTTCTTTTTGCTCTCTTCTCGCTCTTATTTGCGTATGTTAGCCACCATATATGCTTAGTCGCTGCTGCAACCTCACCACTTTACCCCTTCCATTCCCTTTAAGCTTTGCTAGTCTTGATACCCATGGTAATGGGATTGCTGAGTCCTCGTGGCTCACAGATTACTACAACAACAGTTGCAGGTACAGGTTGTGCGACGATCATGACGCGAGAGCGATGCTTGCTTGTGTTGAGTTCTTCTTCTGCTTCTTCTTCGGTCAGGGGATAGGTTCCAGGTCGGCAGCCTGGGCTAGCAGGGTGGACGTCGTTTGAGATTCTGTTTGTGATTCTTCCGTAGTCGTATGATGCTCTTATGTATTGTGATGTTGTATTCGAGTGGCATTGTATGCCTTATGAATGTATCCCCATCTATTATGTAATGTTGATGTAATGATATCCACCTTGCAAAAGCGTTTCAATATGCGGTTCTATCCTTGGTGGGACCTTTTAGTCTCTTTAGGATAGTATCGCATATTGGGCGTGACAAGTTGGTATCAGAGCCTCGACCGACCCTAGGAGCCCCCTTGATTGATCGTGTAGTTTGGCCATTGTTGAGTCTCGAAGAGAACTATTTTTGAGTCTTAAGATTATATATATCGGAGAGTAGGATTCTTTTTACTCCTCAGCTCCTTCGTCGCTCTGGTGAGGACTCCTGACGTAGATGTTTTGTCTTTCCTCTCCTCAAATTTCACTAATTTTTTTTTAGGATCACGCATGTATCTTGGAATCGTTCCGATGGTTTTGGGACGAGAACATTGTTCTTGGTGCCTCCTGTCTATTATGTGGCATTGACCCGGGGAGTTGAGCTCCGAGGTGTTGTCGTCACAATTTTATCGTTGCAGTTCTAGAATACCTGAGTTTTGTCGACATCGAAAATCTCTTTTATGCAGTTGTTGGTGAGCTAACCTCGACGCCACCCAGTACTGGGGAGTTCGGGAGTATTGCCATAGCTCGTATAATGGATGCTTTTCGAAGGTTGAGGTACACAATTTCCGGAGTTTTCTTGGTTATGTGTTGACGGATGGATACAGCTGGATGTAGGTATTGTTAGTTTGGGTGAGATATATTGCTTCCCCTGTATCCCCAACACCAGATTGCATAACCAGAAAGTTTCGGGAGTTTTATAGGTGGGAATTCCAGTAGCTCCTAGAATATCTTTCCGACAGATGCATGATATGGGATTGGGTAAATCTCTATCATATGTATTTGTTCCGGCTTATTCTGCTAGCCAAATCCTTTGTTTTGTTTTATTTGTGGTATTCGAGTTGCTTCAAAGTCAAGTGTTGATCCATACCTTTCCTAAACGGTGTTCTCATATTTCTATGTGAATTCTAATCCTTCTTGATCACTAAGGTTATCATGTCAACTCTTTTCCAACCGGTGTGTTTCTCTTCAAGTGGATCCGATCATTTCAACATTTGCGAGATCAATTCTAAGTTTTCTCAACGGTGTTTTTTTCATCCGTCCCAAGTTGTCCTTGTTTTCCCGCCCTCCCGCCCTTTTTCTTCAAGGACCCAGATTTCTTAATCAAGTATCCATTTATTCATGTGAAGTCTCTTCACTCTTTTCAATCAATGTTCTTATTCGGTGATTCTCAGGAAGATACTAACAGAGCTTTGAGTTCATCATTCTTCATTCTCGTATTCTTCTCCGGTGGATTTAATTCAAGCTTTCAGTGTTGATCATATTCCTTTCCTCATATCAAATGCTTTCTCATGCCAGTGCACCTCTCAATCACTCACCTCTTGCTATTCATTTGTTCCAGAGTGTTGAAGATATCTCAGAAGATTTGTGTTTCCATTATTAATCCATTCAAGCTATTTGGAGGTTGTTATCCCATTCAAGCCATTTAATTCTACCGGTGCAATCTCTCTTCTAAATTGTTCAATGGTGTATCTTCTGAGTGGGCCCTAACCCACAGGTCTTTTCCCAGGATCTTACCTGACTCTTCTAATTATTCCGGAGCTTTTCCCAAATTCTTTTCAAAGTGTGACGTAAGAATGGATTCCATCAGTCACATGCCTTCTCCAAGATCGCTTTCAAATTCTTTTCATTGTTGGCTCAACCTCTTCGCTTTTCATTCTCCCGGAGTATCTCAGTAATTTTGGTGGTGTTTCTCGTTGTCAGTTGAAGATTGAAGAAGAGTTTTTCCTCTAAATCTTGTCCCTTCTCTCGAAGATTCATGGTTCTAGCTTGATGCCATCCTGTCATAATTGTTTTCGATTATGAGAATTCTTTTCACCCATCTGGGGCATTTCAGGAGTCTTTTCAGTTTGATTCTCCGGAGCCATCATCTCAGAATTATTCATTCTCAACGTGTAGTTGTCGTTCTCCAAATCTTACCAGTGCATCATTCAAGTTTTCTCTAATCAGTTCATGATCTCTGTGTTCTCATGTATCTATATCCCCTCAAGTATCTTCATTCGTTCCCCAATTCTTCCCGGTGAATTGTGCCTTTACTACTTTCATTTTCAATTCTTACGGTGGTTCGTTCAAGATTTCACTTCCTTCGTTATCTTATCAATTTATTGGTTGTTTCAATCCTACCGGTGGTTCGTCGAAGACCTTCCCAAGTTTGCGATATCTCTCTCTTAATCCTTTCTACGAGAATAAGTAGTATGCCAAATCCGTTGCTTGTCATCAATTTAAACTGATGAAGGATAGGCATGCCATAATTCTTATTCTTGTTTCATCCAAGTGATTAATTCTTTCTTTCCAAGAGTTGTTCATCATGTCACATTTCCCGGTTCGAGATGTTTCATCTTTTCGTTTCCGGAGTTCCAAGTTTTCTCGGTTATATCGTTGCAAAGCTCCATCTAAATCATCGCAAGGCTTCACCTTGTGTTTTCAACTTCTCTTTCTTTCTATCATCCTTTCATTACCGGAGTTCTTCATGGAGGCTCTACATGGTGGTTCGTCAAGGATTCTTTTCATTCTTCAATTGTTCTTCAAGATTTCTCTTGAAGTTATGATCCGTCAAGCTATACTCTAAAATAAACATGGTGCTCAACACATGTTTTTGTTTTGGAGGTGCTCAAGTATTCTTCATCTTGCATTCCAAAGTGCAATTCTTTCTACCTTATCTTTTGAGGTGGTGTTATATCATTCTTGACAATTTCCATTCATGTTTTGCGATTCACATGTTGTCAAGAATGAGGTATTTTAAATCCATTAATCTCTTCATTGGAGTTATCTTGTGTCATATTACACCTAAAGCCTTCCCTAAGGAATGTTGCTATTGTGGTGCTTATCAATGATCCAAGTTATCTCTCTATCATCTTGGTGAAGAAGTTTTCATCTTCATGTTGATCTCAATCCAATCAACTGTTTCCGTTAGTGGTGGGTTGTCACCCCATAATTTTGAGATGTGTTCCATAAGCCCACAACAAGCTTGTTCTTTTCGTTGTTGGTTTTCCAACAACTCCGTTATAACCTTCTTGGAAGGGTGCTTTCCAAATTCAATTGTGGTAGAAGTTGGCTTTTTCTTCTCCATTCTTTTATTTCAATGATCTATCTTCTATTCTTTCTTCCGGAGGCATGGTGATGTTGCTCTCTTCACTCATCATCTCGAATTGTGAGGACCGTGTTTTTTTCATGCTTATCAATTTAACCGGAGTGTTGTGTCATCTCTTCAAGTTCTTTTCATCTTATCAAGTTTTCCTTCTCCTTTCAGCCGGAGTGTTGTCCAAATTCTGTCATTCTTGTTCCTTGGCTATCTCATTATACCGAGGTGGTCATATTCTTTTCGTTCGTGAAGCTCTAATTTCCATGTCTTTCAACCTCTTGGTTCTCGTCGTATCCCGTGTTCCTCGTTTTTAATAGAGTGTTTTCAACTTTGTTCATCTTCGCTGTTTTCTTTCTTTCATTTTGCTCAACCTCTCAAGGTTCATGGTTTCACTCGTTTGTCGAAGAAGCAACTTAGTTTACCTCTTATCTTCCTCTTCCTTTTCCCTCCGGTGCCATCCTAGATCTCGGGACGAGATCCTCTCTTAGTGGTGGAGTGTTGTAACGCCCCGACACCGATGCTCCAGATGCCTTCTATTTATTTTTGTTGTTTCCATGATTGTCATAATAAATGGTTGCATCATCATGCCTATGTTATTTGTTTTTCTCACTTTGTGCATTCCATCTTCATGTATGTTGCCATATGCATTTGCATCCATCATGTTCATGATTTCTTGCTTGCTTGTGAGGTTTGTTTTATTATTATTATTTGCATCATGCATTCGTCTCCATATGATTGTTGTGCTTGTTTTCTTTTACTTGTTCATGTGCATTGTGAGATTCATCTTGTTACTTTACTTGCGCTATGTATGTGTTGATATTCCTACCACTTGTTTCCTCTCTCAACCTATCAATGCACCATCTTCTCCTCCTTCCTTCTTCTTTCTTTCATTGTTGCAAGTGACATTTTCTCCTCCATAAATGTCCAATATTTTCCTATAAATATTAGACCATGTCCTAAACCTCTCTGTCCAAATTCATGATATATTAAGTTGATTTGGTTGGGTTCAAAAATGGCTCAAGTCTGAATTTAATTCAAACTTGAATTATTTTTCTATCCTTAAAAGTGCCCAAAGCAATTTATCAAAATTCTGCACAAATTCTGGACTCCGGATATATTCTCATATCTCTCTCATGCCTTCCCTTTATCCCTGAGCTTTTCTCTCTTATTTTCTGTTTGAGGAAATTGAGAAAAGAAAGAATAAGAGGGAGAGAGAGAGCCCAGCTTCCAGCAGCAGCAATGCAGTCCAGCACCAACGTGGCAGTGCTGCTCCAGCCAAGCCGCGGCCCATCTAGCCCAGCCCCGCAGCCCACCGATCACCTCCCTGGTAAAATTTTCCCCATGGCCAGCCAATCACCCCGCCGACCCCACCTGCCAGCGACCCGTCTCCCTCCTTTTCTTCTTCCTCCCTCTCTGTCTCTCACGGTGAAAACCAGAGGGAGCACATGGCCACCGTGGCCACGGCACCGCGCCAGCTCCTCCTATAAAACCCCCGCTCCTAGTCCTAGGGTTCCTTCCCTCCCCCTCTTTCCTCCTCTGCCGCCGCCACAGGTAAGGGGGCACCCACGCGCCTGCTTCCCCGCCTCCAGGAGCCATGGCCGGCTCGAGCACGACCTCGCTGCCGGCCTAACCCTCCTTCATGGCCTCCCCTCCGTCATCTAATCGCTCGAGAACACTGCCCCAGACCCATTCTGACGACGAGCCGCGCCCAAGGATCGCCAAGTCCGGCTACCTCCCCGTCGCCCTCTTCTTCCCCTGCTTCCTCTACTTCGTGGACACGAGGACGCCGCCCCGATCAGCGCGTCTTCTCGCCGTCCCCATTCACCTCCAACCTCGTACAACTTCAGCAGCACCCCCTCGGTGAGCAGCCGTTCCTCCCAACCCATCTCCGGTTTGATTTTGTCGCTGTGGCCGCCGATCCCGTCGCGTCCGAGGCCGTGTCCGCCATGGACGACCATGGCAGCGGCCCTAGCTCGTGTTCTAGCCTCTGCTTGCCTCACCTTTGCATGCATCCTCTCAGGCACTCAATCACACAACACACGCGCATCTCGTTCGCGAGCCCCGTTGCCTGCTTCGACCTGTAACCACCATGACCGAGCCAAGCTCCTGCTCGTCCTCGGTTTCCAGTACCCGTAGCCTTGTATGCGCATGCCCGCAGCAGCCGCCGCTTGGTTCACCTGCACGCACACCCTTTTCCGCACACCCGTTGATGCCTAGCTGCAGAGATCAGCGCCACATTCGCTCGCCGTTGCCGTGAGCTTTCTCGGCGTAGCCATGGCTGAAGCTCGCCACTTATGTTATTTGGCTATCAAGGAAGCCACCTCCTTGTTAAGCAACCCACGCAGTAGCCAAACTGGATGGCCTTCCCCTTTGTTACCCAGACGACCAGGGATCAAATCCCCACGGCCGCACCTTTTGTTTTCACCAATTTTTGGCTCACTCAGATCAAGCCCTTGTTCTTCTTCATGTAGGGCCTAGCCCCTCTCCTAGCACCATAACATTGGTATCGTAGTGGTATTTAGATTGCGCATTGATCCAGCAGGTCTGGGGTTTGAATCCCAGGCAATCCCCTTTTGTTTCATTAGTTTGTTTTGATGTTCTTCTGTTCCCAGCCGTGGTTCCTCCCTCCTGCACACATCCAGGAGGACCTGGGTTCGATACCCAGGCGCCCCAATTTTTGCATTGTTTTTTTTTCGTTTACTGTTGCACGCACACACCCATAGCCGTTTGGGCCCGATTCCAGTTCTGGGCCCCTGCACTATGTTGCTTCTGGCCCGCGTATGTGTTTTTTTCCTGCTGTGTGGTTTTAGCATTTTCCAGTGCATGCATATTTACAGAAATGCCATCATTTTGAATTGTGCATAGCTAAATATCCATGCATCCAAATAGATCATGTCATATATGTAAAATGCTTAGAATTTCATCTAGTTTCACATTATGCCACTTTCATCGATGTTTAAAATGCTTAAACTTGCTGTTTGTTTTGTTTTTGCATAAGTGCCATGTTAAAATGATTTATTTCATAACTAAATAACCATAACCCCAATTTTAATAAACTTTATATGTAAATGGGGTGGAAAAATGCATAGATTAACTTGGTGCACTTTGTTTTACTGTTTAACAACATTAAAATATATTTTAGGGCAGAACAGTACCAAATTCATAAATTGCATATGGGGATTTTCCGGAATTATTGTTTGTTGTTTCCGACCTCATTTAAACTTGCCTAGATAGGTAGTTTTATTGTGTTGAACCTCTTGCCATGTTAATAACATTTAATATTTTTGGGTAGCATAAACGAGAGTGAATTAAATAATTGGATGTGGTGTTTCATCAATATGCAACTCGTTGCATATTGAGCTCCACTTAAATTGTAGTATTGTTTGTTGCACGTTTGCCATGCCATGACTCATTAAACCGGAGATGCATCATACTTGATTGTGCACCATGTCATGGTTATGCTTGAGTGTTTACTATGTTGTTTGCTTCTTTCTGGTTTGCTTCTCTCGTTAGCTTCGGTTTCGTTCCGGAGTTGTGAGGATTCGTTCGACTACTCCCGTTCGTCTTCTTCATGGACTCGTTCTTCTTCCTAGCGGGATTTCAGGCAAGAAGACCGCTACCCTGGATCTCACTACTATCATTGCTATGCTAGTTGTTTCGTTCTATCACTATGTTGCGTTTCCTATCACATGTTCTTCACACCTCCCAAATTGCCATGAACCTCTAACCTTTGACACCCTTCCTAGCAAACAATTGCTCAGCTATGTTACCGCTTTGCGCAGCCCCTCTTATAACGTTGTTAGTTGCAGGTGAGGTTGAAGATTTCTCCATGGTGGACAGGATTTATGTTTGGGATATCACAATATCTCTTATATTATTAATGCATCTATATATTTGGTAAAGGGTGGAAGACTCGGCCTTATGCCTGGTGTTTTGTTCCACTCTTGCTGCCCTAGTTTCCGTCATACCGGTGTTATGTTCCCGGATTTTGCGTTCCTAACGCAGTTGGGTGATTTATGGGACCCCTTGACAGTTCGCTTTGAATAAAACTCCTCCAGCAAGGCCCAACCTTGGTTTTACCATTTGCCTCACCACCACCTATACCCTTCCCTTGGGACGGCCAACCCAAGGGTCATCTTTATTTTAGCCCCCCCCCCCGGGCCAGTGCTTGTCTAAGTGTTGGTCCGAACCGGGCAGACTACGGGGCCACCTCGGGGCAACTCGAGGTCTGGTTTTACTCGTAGGCTGACCTATCCGATGTTGCACTGAGAACGAGATATGTGCAGCTCCTATCGGGACTGTCGGCGCATCGGGCGGCTTTGCTGGTTCTGTTTTACCATTGTCGAAATGTCTTGTAAACCGGGATTCCGAGTCTGATCGGGTCTTCCTGGGAGAAGGTATATCCTTTGTTGATCGCGAGATCTTATCATGGGCTAAGTTGGAACACCCCTGCAGGGTATAATCTTTCGAAAGCTGTGCCTGCGGTTATAGGCAGATGGGAATTTGTTAATGTCCGGTTGTAGATAACTTGACACCAGATCCGAATTAAAACGCATCAACCGTGTGTGTAGCCGTGATGGTCTCTTTTCGGCGGAGTCCGGGAAGTGAACACGGTCTTTGGGTTATGTTTGACGTAAGTAGGTGTTCATGATCACTTCTTGATCATTGCTAGTTTCATGACCGTTCTTTTTGCTCTCTTCTCGCTCTTATTTGCGTATGTTAGCCACCATATATGCTTAGTCGCTGCTGCAACCTCACCACTTTACCCCTTCCATTCCCTTTAAGCTTTGCTAGTCTTGATACCCATGGTAATGGGATTGCTGAGTCCTCGTGGCTCACAGATTACTACAACAACAGTTGCAGGTACAGGTTGTGCGACGATCATGACGCGAGAGCGATGCTTGCTTGCATTGAGTTCTTCTTCTGCTTCTTCTTCGATCAGGGGATAGGTTCCAGGTCGGCAGCCTGGGCTAGCAGGGTGGATGTCGTTTGAGTTTCTGTTTGTGATTCATCCGTAGTCAGATGATGCTCTTATGTATTGTGATGTTGTATTCGAGTGGCATTGTATGCCTTATGAATGTATCCCCATCTATTATATAATGTTGATGTAATGATATCCACCTTGCAAAAGCGTTTCAATATGCAGTTCTATCCTTGGTGGGACCTTTGAGTCTCTTTAGGATAGTATCGCATATTGGGCGTGACATGCCTGCCTGCGGCCTACGACGTGGCTCGAGGGGCGGCCCAGCATGGCACATCTTCATCAACACGAGCTCAAGACCCTCACGAGGGGCCAAGCCTCGCGGGGCGGACGACAGGAGGCTTCCTCAGGCACGGCCTCGTCAGGCTGACTCGCGAGGAGGCGGAGAGATCAAGGCGGGGTACCTCACAAGGTGCCCATGACGCAAGCCATGACGACCAAGGGTGCCAGGCGGGCGCCAGCCCGCACAATGTCCTTCTTTCCTCTTTGGTGCAAAGGGAGCAAGCGTAGGCGAGAGCATCAAGCAAAGGCATCCATTTTGGTGCAACAAGACCAAGGCCGTTGCAACGGCAGGATGGAGGTCATCGTGGAGCCCAGGAAGGCGTCACCACCAGAGCCTTTGACAGGCGAGGACCAACTTTAGTCAGGATAAGTGTACTAGATGTACCCCTTCAAAATGGCCAATTGTTGGCACCCTTCCCGCTCAATATTTGGGAAGAGGCTCAGGGCCTTTGCTTATAAATAGGATTAGCCACCCCCAGGGTAGAGGCATCCAGAGAGGGAGCAACTGAACTCACCCTAGCAGTTCATCGCACCAGCCAAGAACAGACCCTCGCGAGGTTGTTCTCCCTTGTACTGTTCATCATTAGCCCAAGAGGAAACCCACCAAACCACAAACTAGAGTAGGGTATTACACCACAATGGTGGCCCGAACTAGTATAAACCTTGTGTCTCTTGTGTTGTTCCCTTTCGTAGCTTAGATCCTAGCAAGGCGGCGAAGTGCAGGTAGGCAGAAGGCCAAATCTCCACGCGCACCCCAGTGTTCAAATCTATAGGGTTTGCCGGAACCCGAAATCCGACAGAAGCGTCTGGTCAAGAGACCCCCCAGAACATAAAAGTACGACCGATTGCCCCTGATCACATCAACCACAGCAATTCAATTGCAGTACCCCTATACCTAAGTAGTCCGGGGGCTCCATAACATATAAAGCCCCCATGGGTATGAAGCCACAAATAACACCTTCTAAAAGATGCCAGGCATAGAGGCCAAGTTTTATTGGCCCACCACTCTAACAGTTGTCTTCGGATCACCAAAAAATGCTGCGCCAAAGAGTAATTCTTCGGCACCTTCCCCTCATGCGGTAATTTCCGTATGTTAGCGGGATGAACCACATTGACTAGATTCCACGCGGTAAACCATTAGGCCAACACTGTGTGATATAATCACACTCATAGGCAAGGCCGAACCCCGCCCTTAGAGCGGAAATCATACACCTGCCGGAACAGCGAGTCGTGTATGCCTATCAAAATTTTGATACGACAGCCAACTATCCGGACACCTATTGAGGAGTCCGCGCTACTTCACGGTATAACGTCTGGGTCCATCGGGGTCCGATCAGGAACCCTTGGACCAACCACAAGAGGACGCTCAGCTGCCTCCAAGCATTTGCCTTTACATACTAATGTTGCGCAGAACAGGATTGGCGGCGTGGAATCAGCCCGGACACACTATGGCAGGAACATGCAGGAAGAAGGCAGTCCGGATTCATTCTTGACCCACTCACAACCCCCTCCAGTCCGGCCATCACAACTTCTGTCAAAAAACACCTCTTTTCATACATTGTACTCATATGCATAGACATATCATCCTACTACAATGCGTAGACTTAAATAACACTTACCGGTCGTCGTTTATCACTGACGCCTCTTTGCCAAAAATGGCAGCCATGCTTCGTGTTACGGTCGGTTATGCCAGGGGCTTCATAGTACGGCAATAAAGTCCGACCACCTTTTCGGTCGCTCGGCACCCCGAACTTATAGCACTACATGCATCAGCTCCGAATCATGTCTTGGGTCATTGGTTGGGTTTGCCCGGCTCCCATGTTTTGGTACCTTACGTTCCATTCTATCGGCTAACATAGTGCTGGGAGAACTACTGTGATTGTGTCCCAGTTCAGCCGGATGAGCACCTCAGTAGAGAAAGCCAAAAACCGACTATCATGATGCAGCGAGAGCTCGTCAGCTGTTCGAGAGGTTGTAAAATCCTTATATATTCCGCACAACGCCATTATAAATGCAGAGGGCGACAGATCGGTCTTCTGATCAGGCGCCAATAGAACCCCTAGTTCGGCCTTCCAAACACTAGGGGCTGCGCCGACCATACTCGAATTCCTATGGCTAAGTGAGAGTAATAAAGCCTTATAGTCTGATTGCCTAGTTCGTGGTGAGAAACACCTCCTTAAAAGGACCCAACTATGGGATAAAGAGCGTTCAGATATACCCCGAACACCCCCGTATTCTTTTTTACATGGGGGCAGAAGCCGACGACTGGCCAACTCTTAGGATTTACATACAATAAACAGCCGCGCAAGAAGAACATATGTTCAAACAAAACAGGCAATATATAATAAAAATGTCGTCATCCCATATTACAAAAAGCGGCACGAATGCCCTCAGGGAAATATAATGTCTTTGGCACACTTATCCGCCGCAAGGCGGGCCCCTTTCAGTACACCTTCATAGTACAGCTCGGGCTTGCGGTGCTCCTTACCCTCCGGCGGCCCCTCAGTCATCAGCTTCTCCGCGTCAAGCTTCCCGCAATGCACTTTTGCACGGGCAAACGCCATGCGCGCACCTTCTATACAGACTGATCGCTTCATAGCATCAAGCCGAGGACAGGCACCCACAATCCGCTTCACGAGTCTAAAGTAACTGCTTGGAATTGGCTCCGCAGGCCACAGCCGGACAACCAAGTCCTTCATGGCTAGTTCGGCCGCCTGGTGCAGTTCGACCAGCTGTTTCAGTTGATCGATAAAAGGCCCCGGATAGTTCGGCGCCAAATACTGCGACCAGAAATCCCTCTCCGCAGACTTCTTCTCCTCGGTCCAGTAAAATTGGGCGGCATCTGATATGCTATGAGGCAGATCTGCAAACGCCCCTGTAAAAACAAGAATTTAGTTTATCGCTTAGAGTTCTCCCCACTATCATGTAAAAATGGCCATGAATTCAACAGGCCTTACCAGCCACAACTTTCCGGGCCTCCTGAATGTCCCGTACAGCACCTCGGGCTTCTTCCCGAGCATCTTCCGTGGCTTGCAGAGCTTGGGTGAGTTCGGATTCTTTCCCTATTAGACTCTGCTCCAAGCCCTCACTTTTCTTCACAGCCTCCTGGAGCTCTTGCTCGACTGTGATAACCATGGCCTCGTGTTTTTCATGAAGCACCTGCTCGGCGACCGCCTTCTCATTGGCATCAGCCACAACCTTCTTTAATGCCTCGTATTCGGCACTCGCTCCTAGAGCATACAATATAGATACTTTTCACTAGGCACAATTACTCATTCATGCCAACTTCAAGACAATGTTTTCAACATACCTTGCTTGTCTTCCAATTGCTTCTTCACACGGCCAAGTTCCTCTTTGGCCCGTGCAAGGCTCTGCTTCAATTCGGACACTTCCGCATTATGAGCGGCCGTCCTCCCTGCAGATGCCTGTTTTCACATAAAGGGGTATACGTCATTCACACAGGCTCCTGCAAAAGTAGAGGACTTGATCCCCTGCCCGGCTCCCTCTCCTACGCCGGACAGTGTATCAGGGGCTAATACTCATATTATGACGATTCCTCAAAGGTTTCTTAGGAAACATACCTCAAAAGCCTTTATAAGGCAAAGGAAGGACTCGTTCAGCCCGCTCTCGGCGGACTGAATCTTTTCAACCACCGCACCCATTAGGGTCTGATGTTCATCGATGATAGACGCGTTCTTTAACGCTGTCGATAGACCGCCTGGCAACTCTGCTTGGACAAAGGTTGCCGACAGAGTAGGCAAGCCTCCACTGGCGAAGGTGGCTGCTCGCCCAATCTGGGAGCCTTAGAGGTCTCCTGGACATTGTCCGGCTGTGGGCCGAACCCAAGATCGCCCCCGCTGTGGGCACACTCAGGGGCCATCGCTCTCGTGTGTCCAGCTCCAGGGATATGACCCCCCAGGGCCGGGTCCTGTTGAGACGACACCTCAGTGTCGCGCCTGGACTTTGGGGAAGGGGCCTCTGGAGGCGTCTCGCTTGCCAAGGCGTCCGAGCCCAGCGAACCCTCCGATGAGGACTGTCCGGCGCGAGACCTTGTCGGACTGTGCAAAATATGGCAACAGTTAAAACTACTATACCCAAAAACGATCCCGGACGCATATGTATGTTCAGGTTTCTTATACTTACGACTTCTCCCGGGGCTGGGCCCTGGGATCCCACTCCGGGCTGCTATCGGCGGCCGTGGTGGATGCCTCTGCGAGGGAACCTTTCCCCCTCTTGGGCGATCCGGCCTCCAGGGATGTGGAGGCCGTCCTTTTCTTCCCCCCACCAGAGTGAGGCTCGTCCTCCTCTGCTTCCTCCTCTTCGTCTTCAGAAGAAGGATCGTCGCTGGAGTCTTCGGATTTGGCGTCCGAAGCCTCGCGATGACGGAGGCCACTCCGGGTCTTTTTGACCTTCTTGGAGGCCTCTTTGTTTGGCGCCTCGTAAGGCACGGGGACCAGCATCTTCGTCAGAAGAGGTCCGGCTGGTTCCTCCGGCAGCGGGGCCGGGCAATGTATCCGCTCCACCTTCTTTATCCATCCCTGGGGTTATGATAAAATGTGATGAAGATGCCGCCCTCAGGACATGCCAAATGAAGCATGGATGGACAGGGTGTAGTTATGACTTACTGGGCTTGCAGAATGGGATGATTGATACCCACGGTCCTCGGCGGAGCCCGGCCATGATTTGCCGGACTTGAAGAGCCCTTTCCAGATGTCCTTGTGGGAGGAATCGTAGAGCTCCAGGAGGGTTTGGTGCTCAGTTGGGTCGTACTCCCACAAATGGCAGGCTCTGTGCTAGAAAGGGAGAACCAGGCGAACTAACATCACCTGGACTACGTCGACGAGCTTGATGTCCCTGTCGACCATACTATGAACGCGCGTCTGGAGCAGTGATAGCTCATCAGACAAGGACCAGTTCGGGCCCTTCTTGGGCTAGGAAGTGAGCCGCAGTGGGGCTCCAGATCTGAACTCTGGAGTTGCCGCCCACTTTTTGCCACGTGGTTCGGTGATATAGAACCATTGCTGTTGCCACTCCTTGATGGAGTCGTTGAAGGCACCCTTCGGCCAAACGACTTTGGGCATCTTGATCACCATGGCGCCACCGCACTCGGTGTGTTCGCCACTCACCACCTTGGGCTTCACATTGAAAATCTTCAGCCACAGGACGAAGTGAGGTGGGATCCGGAGAAAAGCCTCGCACACGACGATGAACGTCGAGATATTGAGGAAGGAGTTGGGGGAAAGATCATGAAAATCAATCCCGTAGTAATACATGACTCCACGAACAAATGGGTGAAGGTGAAACCCGAGCCCACGGACAAAATGGGGAAGGAACACGACTCTCTCGAGAGGTTCCGGAGTGGGGACAACCTGTCTCACCAGTGGGAGATGGTGGCCGATCTTCTGGGCCAGATACCCGGCTCCCGGAGCTTCTTGATGTCCTTCTCCTGGACGGTCGAGGCCATCCATCTGCCTCCCGCTCCGGATCCAGACATCTTTGGAAAACCTCTCTTCGATGGAAAAGAAGAGTACTTGGGTGTTAGGGCTTGAACAGAGGGGAATGAGCTATTGGAAGGAGAAGGCGTGGGTAAAGAGAAAGAGACCTTACCTCTTTATAGGGGTAGTAAATGCTTTTTGCGCCTCCCCACTTGCCTGGTGGAACCCGTCTGCCTCCCACTCGTCGCGATTAGCGGTGCGGTTGGATTACCCATACCCGTATTGATGAGGATCCCGTGATAAGGGGACACGATCTCTGCTTCGACGAAGACTTGCCTACGAAACCGCCTCGCAATGTACGCTGAGGCTGGATGTGGGAAGACGGTTCAAATAATGATCCGACCGTAATGACATGTCCCGTTGTCTAAAAAAGTTGTCAGCAGATTGCATTTATCATTCTCTCTACGGTGGTATGTACAGATCATTTTGTGGATCCGGACACAGTCTAAGTGTTCGACAATTATTTTGGAGTATTCGGAGAAGGAATGAAAGTGCGTTATATCGACTAGAGGGGGGTGAATAGGCGATTTTTATGAATTCTTCACTGAGGAATTTGCCGGTGAGGAAATTCCTTAGCGAAGAACTACTTGCAGCGGAATAAGTACTCAGAAGTAAGCATGACAGAATACACACATAGTCATCATGATGAAATGAAGACAAACACAGAGTACAGGAAGCGTAAACACAGGATAACACAAGATGAAGACAAACAGACTGAAGAAATTGAATTGAGGAAATTGAGAAAGTCTTCAGTCAAAGTCTTCAAACACATATATGAACAATCACTGAACACAGTAATGAAGAAATGAAAGAGTTGAGGAAATAGAACCAGTAAGGTTGGTGAAGACAATGATTTGGTAGACCAGTTCCAACTGCTGTCTCAGTTGTACGTCTGGTTGGAGCGGCTGAGTTTTTAAACTCGTGGACACACAGTCCCAGACACCCAGTCGCTGAGCACGCAGCTCAGGACACCAAGTCCTCACCGTATTCTCCTTGAACTAAGGTCACACAGACCTCGTCCAATCATTCGTGGTAAGTCTTCAGGCGACTTCCAAACCTTCACAGACTTCGGTCACTCGGCGATCCACAATTCCTCTTGGATGCTCTAGACCATGACACCCTGGAAGAAGCACGGTCTTCAAACGTAACAAGCATCGGATCCACGCAGGATCAATCTCTTCAGTGATGCTCAATCACTTTGGGTTTGTAGGTGTTTGGGTTTGGATTTTTCCTCACTCGATGATTTTCGCTCAAAGTCCTCGGAGGATGGGTTGCTCTCAAATGACAAGTGTCAGTTTCTCTCGGAGCAGCCAACCAGCTAGTGGTTGTAGGGGGGGCTATTTATAGCCTAGGGAGAAGCCCGACATGATGAGACATAAATGCCCTTCGATGATATGACCGTTAGGTGGATAATATATTTTGGGACAGCTAGCGCGTAGCACAGCACAGCAACAGTCAGAATTTTGACTCTCAAATTCCTCAGGGCTATCATGTTCCTCATTGTGTAGGCAATCCGCACTGGCGAGTTCCTAACTCCTCAGTCAGAACAAATTCCTCAGCGACCAGAAGAACTTCGTCTCTGTCACTGAAGAAATTGACTGAACTATATGAGATTTCCAATGGCTTCACTCGAAGGGATTGGTAGGTGTAGGATTTTGAGTTGAGCATCACATGGAAATTTTTCCTTAGTATTTCCTCGACCCCCTTTAACAGTAAGGTGTTTCCTATGACTCAAGAAAGAGAAAAACAAAACTATGAAAACGAAAGTCTTCAAGCCTCATATTCCTTGCATGAATATTAAGTCTTCACGGACACACCAATTTCTTCACTTTCAAAGTCTTCATGAAAGTCTTCAGGAATACCAAAATCTTCAGTCGAAGATATTCATTTTTAGGGGTCGACTTTCTCTGTAAATATCAAACTCCTCATAGACTTATAGACCTGTGTACACTCATAAACACATTAGTCCCTTAATCTATAAGTCTTCAATACACCAAAATCACTAAGGGGCACTAGATGCACTTACAATCTCCCCCTTTTTGGTGGTTGATGACAATATAGCACTACTAGGGAAAAGCCTATACACAGAATCTTAGCAGCAGCGCGGCTCAAAAAGGAGCGCTGCTGCTAATTAGCAGTAGCGCAGGTGTGTAAAACTCGCTACTGACAAGCGTTTAGCAGTAGCGCGCTTTGTGTTACCCGCGTTGCTACAAATATCGACCGACAGTGCCCCCAAACTCCATTTAGTAGCAGCGCGGTCCCGCGAGCCGCGCTACTGCTATGGATTTGGTAGTAGCGCGCTTTTTCTGAGGTCGCTGCTGCTAATTTTCAAATGTGACACACTTTTTGTCCCGGTTAGCAGTAGCGCTTCTGCTAAAAACGCGCTGCTGCTACTTTCGTATCAGCAACACGTTTTACTTCCCGCGCTACTGCTAATCCGCACCAACCCACCACCTTTCCCCACCCTCCCCCTCCTCTCTTCCCTTTCCCCTACCTCCCACATCCTCCCACTCTCACTCTTCTTCTTCCTCAACACTTCTCCCCCATTACTCTCCCTCTTCTACCTACCTTTCTCTCTCTTCATTACTCCTACCTAACTACACCATCTCCATTAATGCATCTCCTTTCTCTTTTTCCTTCCCCTCCACTAGTTGAATTTGTCTCCTCCCAAATTAGGTAGCTAGGTAGATGTAGCATTTAGTTAAGTGAACTATTTGCCCCCTAACTAGATCTGTCTTTGTCAAGAAGAGCTTTGGGCACTTTTGGTCTCCCTACATCATCATCTCATCACCGTGCTCGATCTCGAGATAGAGGTGATGAAAATTTCATGTTTTTGCAAAATGGAAATATGTTTATGTGTGTGTGATATGTTTGTGGAAATTGTGTGTGTGTGGCATGAGTTGATGCCAAATTGTGCTTTTGAGTTGCCTATGTTTTGCCGAAATGTCGATTTATTTCCATTTTGGCGAATTCCGGGCAAACTCTAGATCCATATATGTCCTATTTTTAGGGAAGGTCATGCCGAATTTTTGTATGACTTTGATGCATGCACGCATTTTTATAATCAATTTGTTTTATTATTACCGTGCAGACGTTCATGATGGTCAGTGGAACGATGGTGGACAGGTGGTTGCGGTCAGCGGTGCAGAACATGAAAGAAAATAATCTGACAGAGGTTTTATGTCCGTGTCGAAAATGCAAAGGAATAGTTTGGCTCGACCCCTATGACGATGGTCGTGTCGAAGCACACCTGCTCATGACTGGTTT
The DNA here is from genome assembly GCF_018294505.1 of Triticum aestivum. Taxonomy (NCBI): domain Eukaryota; kingdom Viridiplantae; phylum Streptophyta; class Magnoliopsida; order Poales; family Poaceae; genus Triticum; species Triticum aestivum. Next base: position 26,788,956 of record NC_057813.1, on the reverse strand, counting down.
TATGGATGGCTATACTCGGTGGATAACTGAAGATGAGGATGACGATGTTGAGGATGCCGACGGGGCAGGCAATGATGACACGGGGCAAGACGAAGAAATGATCGATAATGGCGGCGGGGAAGAGGTCGGACATGGCGGCGGAGAAGGGGCCGGACATGGCGGAGGAGAAGGGGCCGGACATGGCGGCGGAGAGAACGACATGGACTCCACGCAACAGAGTTCGTTGGTACTAAGTTCAATTGTGCGGGACCCTCATGTTCAAGCATTGCTTCGCAAGGAGACGAGTACTGAGAGCTGCTTCTAGAGAGGAGGCTAAGCTGGAGCAACTGGTGGTAGACTCGAACACTCCATTGTATGATGGTTGCAATCCTGAGGTGACCCACTTGAGTTTCACGCTCCAACTCCTGAAGACGAAGGCTAAAAACAAATGGACCGACACTAGCCTCGATGAGCATCTCAAGTACCTAAAGGATGTTCTTCCCGCGGGTAATCTATGTCCTACTAGTGTTGATGAGGCCAAGAAGGTCGTGTGCCCTCTTGATCTGCCACACGTTAGATACCATGCATGCATTAACTATTGCATAATTTATCAGAAGGAGCACGCGGAAAAAACAAGTTGTCCGGTGTGCAATGCTTCTCGATACAAGAAGGCCGGGAAGAAATGTCCCCAGAAAGTTGTATGGTACTTACCGGTCACTCCACGTCTCCAGAGGTATTTTTTAGATCCCAAGGAAGCAAAGCTAATGCGCTGGCACGCGGAGAGGAAGAAGCCCGACGATGGAGATGATCCGAAGCTGAGACACGTGAAGAATGGAAGCCAGTGGAGAGCGTTGAACAGCTTCTATCGGTATTTTGAATGTGATGCAAGGAACATTGTGCTCGGCGCATGTACCGATGGCATGAATCCGTTTGGCAACCAGAACACCAACCATAGCACATGGCACGTGTTTGTATGGATGTACAACCTCCCCCCTGGTTGTGCATGAAATCGAAGTACATTCACATGAGCATGCTTATCAAGGGCCGAAACAACCAAGAAATAATATTAATTTGTATTTGGGGCTACTTCAAGAGGAGTTAGACACGTTATGGAAAACACCGGCCAAGACATGGGACGCCAGCAAAGGCGAGTATTTCAACATCAGAGTCGCGCTGATCACGACAGTGCAGGACTATCTCGGTTACGGATATGTGGCAGGCCAGGTGTGCGATGGATATTGCGGATGCACGCGGGGCATGGATGATACGACATCTCATTAGCTAACGTCAAGGAAAGATGGCGGGTCTGGGAAAATCGTGTACATGGGGCATCGAAGATGGCTTGAACAGGACGACCCATGGAGAAACCGTGGAGATCTATTCAATGGTCACGCCGAGCATCAAGGACCTCCACGTAAGCGGAGCGGTGCCGAAATCGATGAGCTGTTGAAAAACTGGAAGGAGTGCCCCGCGCCGGGAAAGACGATGAGAAAGGCGCCGGAGCCGCTGCTGAAGGTATGGAAGACGAGGTCTGTGTTCTGGGACTTGGAGTACTGGCACAAACTCGATACACCTCATTGCCTTGATCAAATGCATATCTATAAGAATATCCTTGAGAGCTTGCTCGCAACACTGATGAACATGCCGGATAAGACCAAGGATGGGCCAAAGGCAAGAAAAGACTTGCAAGATTTGAAAATCAGGGAAGATCTGCACATGCCTCCCAGTAAAATGTCAGACAAGACAGAGACAGAGACAGAGGCACGGGAGAAGAAGGGCAAGAAAATAAAGAAAGAGGATTATTGCCCCCCTTCTTGCTTCACCTTAAGTCAGGCTGAGATCAATGCCTTCTTTAAGTGCCTTACCGGAGTCAAAGTTAGTTCCGGTTACTGTGGCAAGATAAGCAGATATCTAGACACGGACCAGAAAAGGTTCAGCGGGATGAAGTCTCATGACTGTCATGTGATGATGACGCAGATACTACCTGTTCCCCTTAGAGGGATAATGGACAAGCACGTCCGTGACACGCTTATTGGTCTCTGCAACTTTTTCGACGCCATCTCTCGAAAGTCGATCAGTGTGAAGCAGCTCCAAAGGCTACAGGAAGAGATCGTTGTGATACTGAATGAGCTTGAGATGTACTTCCCGCCCGCATTCTTTGACGTGATGGTGCATCTGTGTGTCCATATTGTGGATGCCATAATAGACCTGGGGCCGTCATTCCTGCACAACATGATGCCATTTGAGAGGATGAATGGGATCATCAAAGGATTCGTTCGTAACATGTCCCGTCCGGATGGAAGCATCGTCCAGGGCTATTTGGCACAAGAGTGCATCTCTTTCTGTGAGAATTTTCTATATGGCGCAGACCAGCCGCCTGGTGTTAATGTTGGTTTGCCCATTAACAAGCACGATGGGAGGCTCGAAGGAGATGGTCACTGCAACGGTCGCAGGGAACTGCACGTGGCATACTCAGATCGACGCAGTGACTTTGACAGAGCAAACTTGGTAGTGCTACAACACCTAGATGAGGTAGATCCTATCGTGGCACTGCACAAAGAAATTATCGCAAAGAAGTATCGTCACCGGGCCAGGGGTATGCAGGACGGACGCCGAAGTTACTAGAGAACACAACTCCACTTTCCTGCATTGGTTCAAAGATCATATTATTGCTAATCCCCCGGAGGAGGGCTCTAAGGACGGATTGCTCATATACGCCTTAGCACATGGTCCCTCACCCAACCTCGTAACCTGTCAGGCATATGATATCAACGGATACACGTTCTACACGGAGGCCAAAGATATGGACAGTGATGATCAGAACTCAGGGGTAACGATGGAATGCATGACCGGCAGTGACAACAGCGCAACTGAACGATTTTATGGAAGGGTCGAGGAGATCTGGGAGCTTGACTACTCTGGACTGCACAACACGACGATGTTCCGTGTCAGATGGGCTAAGAATGTCGAAAGAGAAAGCCGGATTTTCACTACCATGACTATACTCGATGCCAAGAGTGCTACCGTGAACGCTATCGCAAAAAACGAGCCATGGGTACACGCTAAGCACGTGACACAATGCTTCTTCATAACTGACCCGCGCAATCCCAGCCATGTTGTCGTGAGGAGAGGCAAAAGGAACATCATTGGAATGGATGGAGTCGCCAATGAGGAAGACTATGATCAGTACAGCAACCCAATGAGGGAAGATGACGATGATGATGAAGTATACGTCAAAAGAACAATCAATACTACATTACCTAAGAAAAATCGTACTCCATGGAAAAGGCAAAGTCACAATGAGGGGCTCAATTATTCTTCGACGAACAAGAAGGGAAAGAAGCTGACTCAAAAACGAAAACGTCAGCACTGAGGAACCGTATGTTATCGGTCAAATGATGTAATATATATATATATATATATATTTGTATATATATATATATATATTCCTATTTTGTATACACACTTAGCCATTATTATGCATGGGTCCAATGATGTAATATATATGTTCCTATTTTGCATACATATTTAACCGTCAAATGATGCAATATACATCGCCCTCCCTTCGTTCACTGCCCTCGGGAAATAAAAGTGGGACAAAATAAAGGAAAAGAAAAAGGAAAACTGGCAGTAGCAAAGGTAGTAGCAGTGCGTTTTGTCTAAACCGCTACAGCTACTGAAGTTGGTAGTAGCACATTTCGTATAAAGCGCTACAGCTATTGAAGGTAGTAGCAGCGTGTTTTGTCCAAATGTGCTACTGCTACGTCCACTTAACCCAAAATTCTCACTCGCCCTGCTTCATCCCGCCTTTTCCCCCCAAATCCCCACTCTCTCTTCCCCCGTCGCACCGCCGCGCCCGACCCGGCCCCGGCGCTCGCCTCCGACTCCGGCGCCGGCGCTCGCCCCCGACCCCGGCGCTCTCCCCCGACCAGGCCCTCGCCCCCGACCCCGACCCCAGCGCTCACCCCCGACCCGGCCCTCGCCCCCGACCCCGGCGCCGGCGCTCGCCCCCGACCCCGGCGCGCTCGCCCCCGACCCGTCGGCCCTCGCTGTCGGTGTTCTAGGAACAGGGGTCCCCAGACTTGCCTGCCTGCGGCCTGTGGCGTGCCTCAAGGGGTGGCCCAGCATGGCCCATCTTCGTCAACACGAGCTCAAGACACTCGCGAGGGGCCAAGCCTCGCGGGGCGGACGACAGGAGGCTTCCTCAGGCACGGCCTCGTCAGGCTGACTCGCGAGGAGGCGGAGAGATCAAGGTAGGGTACCTCGTGAGGTGCCCATGACGCAGGCCATGACAACCAAGGGCGCCAGGGGGGCACTAGCCCGCACAGTGTCCTTATTTCCCCTTTGGTGCAAAGGGAGCAAGCGCAGGCGAGAGCATCAAGCAAAGGCACCCATTTCGGTGCAACAAGACCAAGACCAGCAGGACGGCAGGATAGAAGTCATCGTGGAGCCCAAGCCAGCGTCACCACCAGAGCCTTTGACAGGCGAGGACCAACTTTAGTCAGGATAAGTGTACTAGATGTTCCCCTTCAAAATGGCCAATTGTTGGCGCCCTTCCCGCTCAATATTTGGGAACAGGCCCAGGGCCTTTGCCTATAAATAGGACTAGCCACCCCCAGGGTAGAGGCATCAAAGAGAGGGGCATCAAAGAGAGGGGCGTCAGAGAGAGAGGCATCCAGCGAGAGCGACTGAACTCCCTCTAGCAGTTCATCGCACCAGCCAAGAACAGACCCTCGCGAGGCTGTTCTTCCTTGTACTGTTCATCATCAACCCAATAGGCAATCCACCACACCACAAACTAGAGTAGGGTATTAAACCACAATGGTGGCCCGAACTAGTATAAACCTTGTGTCTCTTGTGTTGTTCCCTTTCGTAGCTTAGATCCTAGCAAGGCGGCGAAGTGCAGGTAGGCAGAAGGCCAAATCTCCGCGCGCACCCCAGTGTTCGAATCTATAGGGTCTGCCGGAACCCGAAATCCGACATTTGGCGCGCCAGGTAGGGGTGCGCCGGAATTTGTCTTCCACCGCCCTGTTCTTCACCGACCATCACGTCCATGTCGGACGCTCGTCGGGCCCGCGCCGAGCGCCGAGCCGCTCTAGCTTCCCGCGTCGCCCAGACGGCCCCTGTCGGCGGCCACCCCCACCGTTCCCCGTTGCCCGCCGTCAGCGCCGCCACCGGCCCGGCGGGGAACGAGTAGCAGGCATCATCGCAGCATCCATCCATGAGGCGAGACGGCCGCACTGCCACTCCCTCGCTCGCCCCGGCCGGCTTTTCGTCCCGCGCGCCCCGCGCGGCCATGGAGGCTCGGGCTGCGCTCATCGCGGCAAACGAGCTCCTGCGCTATCGCCCGATCGACGATGTCTACGCAGAATGGCTCGACCGCGTCGCCGAGCTCGTCCGTGCCGCAAGGGGCTCCCTCGCGTCGTCCTTCTCGCTGCACCGCGCCCCTCCCTGCGCGGGCAACGAAGCTCCAGGGGTGCCTCAGCCGCCTCCCCCTCAAGAAGGCGCCCTGGCCCCAAGGCGCGTGGCTCCTGGATGGAACCCACCCTGTCCGGCGCCAGCGCAGCAAGAGCGGAGCTGCCAAGAGGTTCCTCGTCCCCAAGAAGTTGTCCGAGTGCTCCCTGCTCCGGTCCGTTGCAACCACGCCCTTGCTCCGGCGCACCAAGACCCCGCGCTGCTCCCAGTTGCAGCACATGGGGGCCCGCATGACCAAGCTCCTCGTCACCAGAGGCCTCCCGTGGCCACAGTAGGCTGCCGCGCCTTCACCACCGAGCTGCACAGCGTCGCGTGGCCCTGCAAGTTCAAGCCAGACATGCCCCCTCGCTACGATGGCACGGCCGACCCTGCGGAGTTCCTCCAGCTCTACGAGATGGGCATCGAAGCCGCCAACGGGGATGAGAAGGTCATGGCGAACTGGTTTCCCATGGCACTCAAGGATGGGGCCCACACCTGGCTCCTAAACCTGGCCCCAGGCATGATATCCTCCTGGGACAAGATGCGCACCCATTTCATCGCCAACTTCCAAGGTACTCGCGACCGGCCGCCTGCCGTGAGCGACATGCGCCGCATCAAGCAGCAACCAAGGGAGACCCTGCAGAAGTACATCCAGCGCTTCAACAGCGCACGACTCAAGATTCCCAGGGTGACCGAGGAGGCCATCATCTCAGCCTTCTCCGACGGCGTGCGTGACGTCAAGATGAAGGAGGAGCTGGCGATGCATGAAGATCTGTGCACTTCCCTGGAGCTGTTCAACCTGGAAACCAAGTGCGCCAGGGTTGAGGAAGGGTGCCTTTTCCTCATCGAGCTGCCGGCCACAGACCCGGAAGAGAAGAAATCCAAGGCCAAGGACCTGAAGCACAAGGGGGCTGCTGTGCTCGCGGCAGAACCAGACACCAGGCGGGGCAGAGATCAGCCCGAGTCTTTCAAGGGCAGCCGGTACTGTGTGTACCACGATCTCCACACCCACAACGCCAACGAATGCCAAGAGCTCCGAGCTGTGCGAGAAGGAAGGTTCGGCCGGCGCCCCGACCGCAATGATCGTGGCTACGGCCGAGGAGGAGGAAGGAACACAGGACGCTGGGAAGACCGCGGCCCTCGCCAAGGGTGGCGCGACCGACCTCGCGAGGATCGCTGGCAGGATCCGCCTCGCGAGGGAGACTGGAGGGATCAGCCTCGCGAAGATCGCCCGCAAGGAAACGCAGGCCTCCCTCCGCTGCCTCCGCAGCCAAGGAGGAACGAGGACCATCATCAGGACGAGGGGGCTGGGGGCTTCCAGGATCCACGCGCGATCGCCTGCATCCTGGGCGGAGCTCAGGCCCCAACCTCTCAACGCATCTTCAAGCAGTTCGCCCGCGAAGTGAATGCAGTCCTCCCCAAGCTTGAAGCCACGCGCCCCCTCAGGTGGTCGGCGTGCGCCATCACGTTCAGCTTAGCGGATCAGCTCAAGTGCGCGGCCACAGCCGGAGTCCTCCCAATGCTTTGCTCCCCAATCATCAGTAACGTGCAAGTCACCAGGACCCTCATCGACGGCGGGGCAGGGCTCAACGTCCTGTCCGTAGAGACATTCAACAATCTCCAAGTGCCTTACGATCAGCTTCGGCCAACCAAGCCTTTCTCTGGAGTCACCGACGGCTCCACAGTCCCAATCGGGCAGGTCCGCCTCCCTATCACCTTCGGGGCCCGCAACAACTACCGCACCGAGCTCATTGACTTCAATGTCGCCCACATCCGCCTGCCATACAATGCCATCCTCGACTACCCAGCTCTCACCAAGTTCATGGCTGTGACTCGTCACGGCTACAACGTCCTCAAGATGCCAGGAAGCGGTGGAGTCATCACGGTCCCTGTGAAGAAAGAGACGCAGTGTGCTCCCTGGAACGAGCTTTCCAGGCCGCATCACTTGAAGACCGAGATCGCGGGAGCGGAATGCTCCCCGAAGCTGCTCCCAAGAAGAAGAAGACATCGCCAGGTCCGACCCCTCAGGAGGCAAGCCCCTCAGGGTCTGCGCCAGCTCAGGGGGCACCTCCTTCTGTCGCATAGGGAGGCGCGCCCGGCGCCCTCCTCAAGCAGGGCTCGGGGGCTCCCACCTGGAGGGCCACCGACCTTGCTAAGGTCATGAGGGAGGCATTTGGGCACCACTTGGAGGCGTGTTTCAGAGCACGCTTCCCTCAGGAAGGAGCAAAGCAAGGAGGGCCAAACCCTCAGGAGTTCGTCAGTCAGGTCGCACAGGAATTGCAGGAATCAAGAGTTATGAGTGGCAGCCGCTGCTTACCAGCCGTAGCTCCCCATCCAGGCGAGGATGGTGGGCTGCGCATCTGCATCGACATCCCAGGGCTCAACCGAGCCGCCTCTCAGGAGCGCTTCTGGCCCTCACGCGTGGGGCGCTGTGAAGGCCCACCCCACAGCTATGTTCACATGCCCTACGGCCTGCTGAACGCGGCTGCGGTGCGCCAGCGCCTCATGAGGGGCATCCTGGAGGCTCAAGAGGCCAGGCGTTCCGCAGTCCTGGCGGAGATGGAGATGGTTCGCGAGGAACCACCAGCGCCTCCGGAGCCCCCCGAGGCTCCTGGGCCTGGGGGCTCGTGAAGATCGCCCCCCACAGCCTGCTACGTCTGCTACTTCAACACCCCTTCATCGTCAACACTATCAGGTGACACCTTTCAAGTTTCATTTCCAGCTGGGAGCGCCCCCAGGGCTGCATCATTCCCAGGCCGCATGGGTCCGTCCCTGCGGCGTGTATCCCTTTTGTTCATGTTTTTAGCTTACCTTGTTGGGGGCGCCCCTCGGGCTGCATCATCCCCAAGTCGCTCGGGTCAGACCCGGCGGCATGTATCCCTATTGCGGTTATTCTCTGTTTATGCATTCGACCCATCATGCTTGATATTTGGTGCATGTCCGTGGCACCCCTTCTTCCTTCGTGTTGGCAGCTTGCGCGTTAAAGGGGGGGTACCTGAGCATCGCGACTCAGGGCTCCTACCGGCTCTCCAGTCCTCACCCTCTGGTTTTGTCCACGGCATCGCGCCCTGGCAAACCAGTGATGGCTAAGACTCGCTCGAGGGCCGGGACCCGAGGACGTAGACCATCGACATCGAACCAAGCTTGCGCGTTAAAGGGGGGGTACCTGAGCATCGCGACTTAGGGCTCCTATCGGCTCTCAAACCCTCACCCTCTGGTTTTGTCCATGGCATCGCGCCCTGGCAAACCAGCGACGGCTGAGACTCGCTCAAGGGCCGGAACACGAGGACGTAGAGCGTCGACATCAAACCAAGCTTACGCGTTAAAGGGGGGTACCTGAGCATCGCGACTCAGGACTCCTACCGGCTCTCCAGCCCTCACCCTCTGGTTTTGTCCACGGCATCGCGCCCTGGCAAACTAGCGACGGCTGAGACTCGCTCGAGGGCCGGGACCCGAGGACGTAGAGCGTCGACATCTAACCAAGCTTGCGCGTTAAAGGGGGGGTACCTGAGCATCACGACTCAGGGCTCCTACCGGCTCTCCAGCCCTCACCCTCTGGTTTTGTCCACGGCTTCGCGCCCTGGCAAACCAGCGACGGCTGAGACTAGCTCGAGGGCCTGGACCCAAGGACGTAGAGCATCAGCATCTGGCCAAACCTGCAGGAACACATCACGAGTTAAGGCCCAGTGCCAGGCGCAACCCGCCTTGAGGTAGGGCCTCGTGAGTCCCGCGCTGGCTCATGGGTGCCCAGATACACCTCCTCATGCCCTACCGTGCCGGCCACGTGTCAGGTCAGGGCTGTATACGCCCCAGGGGCTCCTCCCGGAGGAGAGCCCCCTCCCACGCACCAGTGGAAGCACCATGCTCCGCGCTGGCTGACAACACTGCCGAGGAGCGGCTATGCCCGTGCACATACGGAAGCGCTATGCTCCGCGCTGGTGATAAACAACTGAGTGTGGCCCCCGGCCGCATCAACCTCAGGGAGCCCTGAGCTCAGTGCCTAGCCTCATTGCAACGCCTCCCCTCGGGAGCGCCGTGCGAGGGGGCTGGGCACGGGGGCTGCGCCCGGGTCACGCCCAGGCATACACCACCCAGCCAGGCCCTTCGGGCCTGGTTCATCGCGCGTCTCTCCCCAAGCGGAGCCAAGGTACAAAGGTCGTTTGAGCATCAAGGGGGACTCCTGAGCATCGCGACTCAGGAGCCTAACTGGTCACGTAGCCCCTCACTCCTTAGTTCCGAAAGGCTAGCGGCGGTTGAGGTATGCGCGGGGCCGGGCTCTGCAGACGTAGAATGGTAGATTCACCCACACATCTCACCTCCCTACTTGTTGTTCGTGCGCCAAGGGGGACTCCTGAGCATCACGACTCAGGAGCACCATCGCGCCAAAAGTATCAGAGCACAGTGCATCAAAAGTATCAGAGAGCCATCGGGTTTAAGATTACAACTCGATCCAATAAAAGTTTCAGAAGAGCGAGAGTTGTAACTTAGCAAAAAACACCCATATAATAGACCCGCTTGAAGACTAACTCAGATTTCTCCCCCTTTGTCATCGAATGACCAAAAGGATCAAAATTGAGGACTAACGCCCCTGAAGAATATCAAGTTAATGGAGGAGCGTCAGCGTTGTTGGGGTCGGTTGTCGTAGTAGGGCCTGTCGTAGTGTCGTCCAAGTCTTCATTTTCATCAGTGTCACGCGATGAAGAATAGGAGCTGGCCACCAAGGAAGGAACCTTGACCTTCTTGAATTTCTTCGGTGGAGGTGCAGACCAGTCAAATTCTTCCTTGAGACCCATTCTCTTCAGATCTTCTACGCTGTAGACATGAGATAGAACAGCCCAGGTATGGTTGAAGGTTTCATGGAGGTAGTAGTGGTTTTTCTTCACTGCATTGTGTGTTGAGGTCATGTTGTGAAGAATTGAACCAAACTGACGCTTGACCCATTTATGATTGCGATCAACTTTCTGATGAAGACTGAGGAGTAACTCACGATCAGTCATCACCCTGGGTGCTGTGGCTTGAGGAATTTGCTTGGCAGAGGTGTTGGCGGCAGAGTCATGTGTGGCAGAGTCATCATTGGTGGAGCAGGATGCAGCCTTGCGAAATTGACCATCCAATGGATGAATGCCTTCATCTATCACAGCAGTTGCCTTGCCTTTGTCATCAGGTGAGGAAAATGTCTGTTTGACGACTTCAATTGGAGGCAAGTAGCTGCCGTGGTTCAGAGTATCAGCCTTGTAATTGAGTGAAGACCTTGTCCTGATGAACCTCATAATCCATGGTGCATAAGGCTTCAGCTCAAATGGTAACATAGCAATATCCACTAGAGTCCTCATGAAGAAACCATGGAAGTTGAAGGGAACGCCATGAATGATATTGAAAAGCATATTCTTCATGATGCCAATGACTTCTTCATCATTTGAGTCGTGGCCTTTGATAGGACTCATTGTCTTTGTCAGAATGCGATAGACAGTCCATGGCACATACAGTAATTCCTTGACGAGGAATTTGGTTCGAGGGGCTTGCCCTGGCTTCAAGGGCTTCATCAGAACTTGCATGTAATGATTTGTAAGCTCAGGTTCATTGTAGATGCAACGAGCACCTTCAAGGGGAGGGCTGAGTGGGAGGGCACGAAGCAATTCAGTTGTTGGTGCCTTGTAGTGAGTATTTTCTGACATCCAGTCCAGCACCCATGAGTTCACATCTTCAAAATTTCCTGTGAGGTGTAGTGTTGCATAGAATTGAAGAATGAGTTCTTCATTCCAATCACAGATGTCAGTGCAGAAATTCAGCAATCCAACATCGTGAAGAACACTGAGGACTGGCTCGAAGCACGGCAGAGATTCCATGTCCACGTGAGGAATGTGTTCATAATCGAAGACTTTGTCTTTGTTGAATAGCACTGAGGAATAGAAATTCGCTTGACTAGCAGTCCAAAAACGCCTCTTCCTTCTGCAAGCAGAATCATAGGGATTGTAGTCTATGAAGAACACATGCTCGTTGAAGAAATCTTCAGCCTTGAACTTTTGCTTCTTTGAGAATGGATCCTTTGGCTTGGGTAGAGGAGTGTCAGCGAGTTGCATCACAACCTCAGGAATCGCAATCTCCAGTTCTTCAGGCTGAGGAATTTCTGGTTCCTCTTTAGTGGCAGTCTGCGTGTTCAAAGGATCAGCAGCAGCAGTTTCTTTAGCACTAGTGGATGGAATTTCTTCATGCACAGACGAGGTGGGATGAGTTTCTTCAGAGCCCATTTGAATGGTTGGTGCAGGGGACTGAGGTATTTGTTGTATTGGGGTGAAGAGTGGAGAATTGGGATGCTGACTTTCCCAAAAGTCATCATTCATCACAGGCGTAGTGCATCCAATATCCACGTCTTCATCTTCAATTTCTTCAATGCCAGCCTCTTCAGTTGTGAACTAAGGCATTGGCGAGGAAGCAACAGGCGTTGAAGGGATCACATCCACTTCAATTTTTTCATCAATCTACTCTGACGAAGCAGCATAATGATTTTCTTCATCAGATCCGCTAGGGATCACATATTCTTCACCAAAAGGAACAAGGTCCTTTGATGGCATGGTGGAAATCGGAACAACATCAATTGGATTTTCAAGTGAGCTGGCCATAGGCTTCATTTTCTTCGGAGCTGAAGAATCTAAAGTAGATGATGCTTTCCTTTTCTTCACTGCAGCTCTCTCTGCAGCCTTGGTCTTCCTCACATCTGATGCAGATGGAAGGGTAGGAGTTGGTGTAGACGCAGGAGGAGCTGAGGAATCTGTTTGAATTTCCTCAGGCGCAACTGATGCAGTTGCCCTGACTTCTTCATTTTCTTCAGGCGCACCACTAGTGGATGCCCTGGCAATGTCTTCAGCGGCTGGAATGGAGTCATCAGCCCTGGAACTAGCATTTTCATCAGCAGCCTGAAAGTCATCAGCGGTGCTGGCATGTTCTTCAGTTTGCTGAGTAGAAGCTTCAGCTTGAGGAATTTCTTGTTGCGATGGGGCTGCAACATTGGTGAACTTCTCAGTCAGTTTAATGAACCTGACTTTGGCTCCTTGCCAATCAGCATAATAAGCATTGAAATCATCGCCGAGGGCTTTGATTTCAGACTGGATCTTGAGGAGTTCATCAGTTGTCATTTTGACAATGTTTTTCCTCAGGAACTTCTCTTTCCTGAACTGAGCCTTCTTGATTTGCCTAGCCTTCTCAAATTTCCATTTCTCTTCAGTGATGAAATGGGTCAGCATGTGACTTTGGCCAGGAGTCAAATGAAAATCAGGCATAGGAGTGTTTGGGTCCTTGTGCCAGAGATCAATGTAATCGAGGATCGCCTTTGGATCCAAAAGCAGTGGCACATTTGTGCCTTTGGCTCTAGCGGCCCTTTCTTGCCTGTCTCTGATGATTTCTGCAAGTTCATCATCATCAGCTTCATCGTCAGATGGCACTTGGAAGGCAACCTGTTTCTTCTTCAGATTTGGCCGAGGACCTCGACCAGCTGTTGCCTTTGTCTTCAGCAGAGTGGGGCCTGATGAAGAGTTTGGTGCAGCTGAGGAACTCACTGAGACACCAGAGGCAATAGAGATGCATGCAGTCCTTTGGCATGTGGCCAGATGTATAGATGTTGAGGACTTTGTCCGAGCAAGTGAGGACTTTGGGGAGGAGCTGAGGACTTTGGAGGAGCAGGAGCAGCATGAGGAACTGGCCATGAGGGCTTTGAAGAATCTGGCCGTGAGGGCTTTGAAGATTCTGGCCGTGAGGGCATTGCTGTGGAACTTGGCCGTGAGGGCACAGTTGGTGAAGCACTTGGCTTGTGAGCGGGCTTCTTTGCCATTGATTTTCTAGGCCTGACAGAGGCCTCAGTGGCAGCAGCAGTAGCAGAGTCTTCATTGAATTTCCTCACTGCTTCTTTGGCTTGTCTTGCCAACTTGGCTTGGCGTTTGGCCCATTCTTCAGGGAAATCCTCACCATGCTTGATGCTGGTGGGGTCAGCTTCTTGGCCAGGTGCCAATGGAGCTCTTGGGCATGGAGGATTTAGTGCGAATTTCTTCATATACTTTGGAGTTACATATCTGTACTCCCTCCATTCTCTTGCCCATCTCCTTTCAATCCTCTGTATGCGCACCTTGCGCTGATTTTTGTTCTCCTTTCCGAACTTAGCCTCATCAGGTGTGCAATAGTCAGCATAGATGTCCTCAGGTATTTCAAACGCAGTCATGACCTCAGGCCTCTTTCCTCCTTTCTGTGGTTTCTTACCGTCTGCCATATTCTTCAGTTGAGGGATTTGAACAATCGAATTCTCTGAAGAAGTATGCAACTTTTCTTCGAGGAACGCTGCAAATGAGTTAAGTTGATGAGAACCTAGTGATTCAGCAGCGGACATGAGTACCTGTGAACAGAGTATAGTTGCGAGGAATTTGAAGAGGTCATATGCGTTCTCAGAAGGTTTTCAAAAAGAACAAGTTTGAGGAATTTGACCAGATGAGTCTTGAAGAATTTCACTAAGCGTTCTTTGTCTTAGGTTCCAGAGTTGTATAGATTGAGGATCCACACAATTGAGGAATCTTTAAGAAAAATGATGCTTAGAGAAACGAATCAAGAGCAGATGACTAGTGAGGTGTTTTGTATGTGAGGATTTGAAGAATAAAACACCTTTGAAGATTTTGTTGAGAAAATTTGAATCAAAGAGGGCAGTAAAAGTAACTTTTAATTACCCTTGATGAAGAACACGATGAACTGAGAAGTGTAGATTTGAAGCTCGTCAGTTCAGATCTTCCACGCCCTAACTTGGCGGAGGAAGACAGCTACGGCGGCGGCGGAGTGAAGATTTCCGCGGCCGGCGCGAGTACGACGGCGACGAGGTCGAGGCAGTGAAGCTCTTCTTCACCGGCGACGATGGAGTAGCGGTGGCGCTAGGGTTTGAGAAGCTCGAGTGAGAGAGAGAGCGGTCGAGCGGAGTAAAGGAAGTGAGGAAGGGGTGAAGGGGGGGTATTTATAGTCACAGTGAAAGACTGTTTGCCCGAAGATTTAGGACGAATGTGCCCCTGACCCTTCTCATTCGCTTGACTTGTGTCACCCATGTACAGAAAAGTGGAGATCGTGTTAGATCGTGGGTGAATAGATAATTCTATCGTGGGATACGGGACGGTTTGAGCGGCAAAACCGAAAATTTGGATAAGATAAGATTTTAAGTTTTGTTCGCAATTTCTTCAGCTGACAAGGACACAGTAAAGATTTTGAACGAGTTTCAAATAGAACGCACATGAAGAATTTGTGAATAGATTGGGTTGAGTATAGCATAGAGGGGAAAGGGTCCGATCACATTCACTTAGCAGAAAATGCAACTTGAAGAAATAGCCATAAGTGAATGTTGTATAGGACATAAACTCATATAAATATATATAGCCAATGAAGAAAAACGACGGAAAACAGTGAAGATTTTGCAAAGTTGAAGAATTCGAAAAACTAAAGAATTTCAAAACTGAGGAATTTCAAAAATAAAGATTTTCAACTTTGGTGGTGGCGTGACCCACCGTATAAGAATGATGATTTCAGACACCGCGTACAATTGTCGTAGGGTTCTGAGAATCAAATTCTTCATTAATTTCTTCACACTTAGAGTGTTATTCTTCATTGATTGAAGAAAAACGTTTCTTCATGTGTTGCACATCTAAGTCATCAATTTTGCATAAGTGTTAGGATGAGTGTCCTTTTTCAAAGAACATTCGAAGACTCTAAGATATTTAGCTCACACCGCAACTTGCTAAATCTCTTCTCATCCAAGGGCTTTGTGAAGATATCGGCTAGCTGTTCTTCAGTCTTCACATGATCAATAAGATGTCGCCCTTCAACACATGATCGCGAAGAAAATGATGACGAATCTGAATGTGCTTTGTCTTCGAGTGCTGAACTGGGTTGTGAGCAATCTTGATGGCACTCTCATTGTCACAGTAGAGAGGCACATTCTTCATGTTGATGCCGTAGTCCTTGAGAGTTTGCTTCATCCACAGCAATTGAGCACAGCAAGAACCAGCAGCAATGTACTCAGCTTCCGCAGTAGACAGTGATACGCAGTTCTGTTTCTTCGAGGACCAACAGACCAAAGATCGTCCGAGGAAATGACAAGTACCAGATGTTGACTTGCGGTCCACATGATCACCAGCATAGTCAGAGTCAGAATATCCAATGAGATCAAAAGTAGAGCCCTTGGGGTACCATAGTCCTAGTGTTGGTGTGTGAGCTAGATATCGAAGAATATGCTTCACAGCCTTATGGTGTGATTCCTTCGGTGTAGCTTGAAATCGGGCACACATGCAAACACTAAGCATTATATCTGGCCTAGATGCACATAAGTACAATAAAGAACCAATCATGGAGCGGTATACCTTGTGATCGAAGTCAATACCATTTTCATCAGTGCATAGATGGCCATTTGTGGGCATAGGAATTTTGACTCCTTTGCAATCTTGCATGCCGAATTTCCTCAGAACATCCTTGAGGTATTTCTCCTGAGATATGAATATGCCATTGTGCTGTTGACGAATTTGAAGACCTAAGAAGAATTTCAACTCTCCCATCATAGACATTTGATATTCTTCACTCATCATATAGGCAAATTCATCACTATAACGTTGGTCAGTACAGCCAAAGATAATATCATCAACGTATATTTGGCACACAAACAGTTCACCATCATAAGATTTAGTAAAGAGAGTAGGGTCGAGTGAACCGGGTGTGAAGCCATTCTTCATGAAGAATTCCTTCAAAGTATCATACCACGCCCGAGGGGCCTGCTTGAGGCCATAGAGGGCCTTGTTGAGTCTGAAGACTTTGTCAGGATTCTTTGGATCTTCAAAACCTGGGGGTTGAGCAACATATACTTCTTCCTCAAGCTTACCATTGAGGAATGCACTTTTCACATCCATTTGATATAAAGTGATATTATGATGGTTAGCATAAGCAAGTAATATGCGAATAGCCTCAAGTCTAGCAACAGGTGCAAAAGTTTCATCGAAATCAATTCCTTCAACCTGTGTGTAGCCTTGAGCTACAAGTCGTGCCTTATTCCTCACCACAAGGCCATTTTCATCTTGCTTGTTGCGGTAGATCCACTTTGTGCCAATGATATTATGCTTGCGAGGATCTGGACGTTTGACCAGTTCCCAGACATTGTTGAGCTCGAACTGATGTAATTCTTCTTGCATGGCCTGAATCCACTCAGGCTCTAGAAATGCTTCATCTACCTTAGTGGGCTCTGTGATGGAGACAAAAGCATAGTGCCCACAAAAGTTAGATAAATGTGAAGCTTTTGAGCGGGTGAGAGGACCTGGTGCTTCAATGTCATCGATGATCTTTTCAACTTGCACTTCTTTTGCAACGCGAGGATGAGCTGGTTGTCGTCGAGGAACTTGATCAGCATTTTCTTCAGCACCATTTCTTCAGCATTTTCCTCAGGTGCATTAGCTCGACGATCTTCGCATTCTGGAATGAATTCTTCAGTAGATTCTTCGGTAGGAATGACATCCTCAGTAGCCTTGAACTTGATAGAATCCTCAGGTGCTGGTTCATCTATCATAGAAGGTAGGTGCTCTCTTTGCGAGCCATTAGTTTCATCGAACCGCACATCTACAGTTTCAACAACCTTGTGAAGAGCGTTGTTGAAGACTCTGTAGGTGTGCGAGTCCTTTCCGTAACCAAGCATAAAACCTTCATGTGCTTTCGGTGCGAATTTAGCATTGTGATGAGGATCTCTAATCCAACATTTAGCACCGAAGACTTTGAAATAACTCACATTGGGTTTCTTGTCAGTGAGGAGTTCATAGGCAGTCTTCTTGAAGAATTTGTGAAGATATACCCGATTGATGACGTGGCATGCAGTATCAATTGCCTCAATCCAGAAACGACGAGGCGTCTTGTATTCATCAAGCATAGTGCGAGCCATTTCAGCGAGGGTTCTGTTCTTGCTCTCCACGACGCCATTCTGCTGAGGAGTATAAGGAGCAGATAACTCATGAGTAATACCAAGTTCATCAAGATAGCCATCAAGACCGGAATTCTTGAACTCAGTCCCATTGTCAGTTCTGATGTGCTTGATCTTCACACCAAAGTTGGTTGAAGCCCTCGAGGAAAATCGTTTGAAGATTTCCTGCACTTCATGTTTGTAAGTGACAATGTGTACCCATGTGTAACGAGAATAGTCATCAACAATAACAAAGCCATATAGAGATGCATCATTTGAAACAGCAGAATAATGATTAGGACCAAAGAGATCCATGTGAAGCAATTCGAATGGACGAGTAGTGGTCATGATAGTCTTCGCTGGATGCTTGGCCTTGGTCATTTTTCCAGCTTCACAGGCACCACACAAGTGATCCTTGAGGAATTTGACATTCTCAATGCCAATGACATGCTTCTTCTTCGCAAGCGTGTGCAAATTCCTCATGCCTGCGTGACCAAGTCGTCGATGCCATAGCCAGCCTTCTGAAGCTTTTGCCAGTAAGCACACGGCTGGTTGTGGTCCTGTAGAGAAATCAACAATATACAGATCTCCTCTCCTAAAGCCTTCGAAGACTTTGGAATGGTCAGCTTCCATGATCACAACACAACGATATCTTCCAAAGACAACAACCATATCGAGATCACAAAGCATTGAGACAGACATGAGGTTGTATCCTAAGGACTCGACAAGCATGACTTTGTCCATGTGTCGATCCTTTGAGATCGCAACCTTACCTAGACCCAATACCTGACTTTTGCCTTTGTCAGCGAAGATGATATGCTTCAGATGTGACGGTGTTAAGGGAGCATCCATCAATAGGTTCTTGTCACCAGTCATGTGATTTGTACATCCACTATCGAGGACCCACTCGTTTGCTTTGGGCTGATCATCCTGCAGATGAATTAGTGCATCTTACGAACTCATATACTTCATCAGTGAAGAATATGACGTCAAATTCATCAGTTCAATTTCATCAAGCAATAGCACAGATAAGCAGTGTGAGGACGTGTGAAATGAAAGTTCATTTCATCATGATTCGCCTGCGTCCTTTCAGGCATTTTGTCAGGCCCCCAGCAAATTCTTCAGACGTTAAAGCACGTCTGGAGACCTGACCCTGCGGAAGAAGTTAGTTCTTTTTCTTCACCACCCACATCTGAAGGGGTGGCAAAGAATTCATCACTCTGCGAGCACCATATGAGAAAGGTGGCATAGAAGCTAGTCCACTTCGCTTCACATAAGAGGGGTTAGGGTAAGCATATGAATAAGCAGAGAAATTCTTCGAGGACTTATGAACATAATGATTTGAAGAATAATGCGCATATTCATAGCCCTTAGCTCTACCCTGCGAAACAGAAGGGTTAGCACGATGATGTTCATATGAGGACTTTGATCCATTTGAGGAATTTGATCTACGTGAGGAATTTTGTCCGTATGAGGACTTGGATCCATATGAAGAATTTGGTCCATATGAAGAGTTTGATCTGGGGTTCCTATTCTTCACTGGTGGTGTCATGAGGACATTCACCTGAAGACTTTCAACATAACTTTTGGGAACCCAGATTTTCTTCATAGGGGAACCGTTCCTGCAGTTAGTGCCAACATATCTAGCAAATACTTCACCATTCTGATTTTTGAACAGTTTATAGTTGGAGTCAAATGACTCATCAGAAGAATGAGGAGATTCACATGTAAAGCCAGATAAGTTAGATGGATCAACTGGAGGTCCCTTTGCAGCAACCCATGAGGTTTTGGGGTACTGCTCAGGCTTCCAATATGTTCCATCAGCATTGAGTTTCCTCTCAAAGGCAATACCCTCTTTCCTAGGGTTCCTGTTGAGGATCTGCTTCTTAAGCACATCACAAAGAGTCTGATGCCCTTTGAGGCTTTTGTACATGCCTGTCATATACAATTCCTTCAGCCCTGCATCGTCAGTGATACTAGCAATGTCCTCAGATGAGGAATTAGTGATAGCAGAGGCAGGTGAAGAATTTGTAACATTTGAAGCATTTGAACATTCAGGTGAAGAATTAGCAGATTCACGTTCAATGCACTTTAAGCATGGAGGGTCAAATTCTTCCTGAGTAGCGCTGATTTGTTGAGCAAGTAATGAATCGCGCTCCTTCTGAAGATCTTCATAACTCACTCTTAGCTTCTCAAGATCTTGCTTTCTTTGAAGAAATTCATAAGAAAGCTTCTCGTGATCAGATAAGAGAGTTTTATGATGACTTTGAAGGTTGTCAAACTTAGACTGAAGTCTCTGAAGATTTTCAGTTAAGTCTTTAGTGCGGTCCATTTCATCACCCAACATATCATCACTTTTGTCTAGCATGTTTTGAAGTTTTTCAATAGCCTTTTGTTGTTTCACAGCAATCTTAGCAAGTTTAGAGTAGCTAGGCTTAAGATTTTCATCAGATTCATCCTCACTTGATTCAGAGGAGGGGTATTTAGTTACCTTAGCAGCCTTTGCCATGAAGCAATAGGTGGGAGCGTAGTCGTCATTGCCTTCATCAGCGTTGTTGGTGTTGCCATTTTCTTCAGAGTTGAAGATAGACTTGCTGACAAATGCGGTAGCAAGAGCTAGACTTGCCACACCTGACTCAGACTCCTCGGATGCCTCCTCTTCCTCATGATCCTCAGATTCAGCCTCAGAATCCATTTCCTTGCCAATGAATGCCCGAGCCTTCTTGGAGCTGCTCTTCTTGTGGGATGAAGACTTTGAGGATTTTGATGATGAAGACTTTGAAGATTTCTTCTTCTTCTTGGCATCATCAGAACTATAATCCTTGTATTTCTTCTTCTTTAATTCCTTGTCCCACTGAGGACAATCTTGAATGTAGTGACCAGGCTTCTTGCATTTGTGGCATAGCCTTCTCTTATAGTCACTTGATGAGGAATCACTGCTCCTTGAAGATTTTCCAAAGCGACCACGTCTTGAGAATTTCTGGAACTTCTTCACGAGCAGTGCTAGCTCCTGGCTCAATTCTTCAGGATCACCAAGGCTACTACCAGAATCTTCACATTCAGATTCAGACACTGCCTTGGCCTTCAGGGCACGTGTTTTGCCATAGCTTGAACCATAGAGATCTCTCTTTTCAGCAAGCTGGAACTCATGAGTATTTAGCCTCTCGAGGATATCAGCGGGATCTAGTGACTTGTAATCAGCACGCTCTTGAATCATCAGTGCCAGAGTGTCAAATGAAGAATCGAGTGATCTCAGCAATTTCTTCACCACCTCATGGTCGGTGATGTCAGTGGCACCGAGCGCTTGAAGCTCATTTGAGATATCAGTGAGGCGATCGAAGGTTTGCTGAACATTTTCATTGTCGAGTCTTTTGAAGCGGTTGAAGAGATTGCGAAGAACGTCAACACGAGAGTCACGTTGAGTTGAGACTCCTTCGTTTACTTTGGAGAGCCTATCCCAGATAAGCTTAGCAGTTTCCAAAGCACTCACTCTACCATACTGCCCTTTACTCAGATGACCACATATGATATTCTTCGCTTGAGAATCGAGTTGCTTGAATCTCTTCACATCAGCAGCATTCAGGGAAGGTGTGACTGAGGGAACACCATTTTCCACAACGTACCAGAGATCGTTGTCAATTGCTTCAAGATGCATTCACATCTTATTCTTCCAGTAGGGGTAGTCCGTGCCATCGAAGGTAGGACACCCAGCAGAGACCTTGATCATACCTGCGGTCGACATAACTAGAACTCCAGGTGGTTAAACCAAAATCACACAGAACAAGGGAGTACCTTGCTCTGATACCAATTGAAAGTGCGTTATATCGACTAGAGGAGGGTGAATAGGCGATTTTTATGAATTCTTCACTGAGGAATTTGCCGGTGAGGAAATTCCTTAGCGAAGAACTACTTGCAGCGGAATAAGTACTCAGAAGTAAGCATGACAGAATACACACAGAGTCATCATGATGAAATGAAGACAAACATAGAGTACAGAAAGCGTAAACACAGGATAACACAAGATGAAGACAAACAGACTGAAGAAATTGAACTGAGGAAATTGAGAAAGTCTTCAGTCAAAGTCTTCAAACACAGATATGAACAATCACTCAACACAGTAATGAAGAAATGAAAGAGTTGAGGAAATAGAACCAGTAAGGTTGGTGAAGACAATGATTTGGTAGACCAGTTCCAACTGCTGTCTTAGTTGTACGTCTGGTTGGAGCGGCTGAGTATTTAAACTCGAGGACACACAGTCCCGGACACCCAGTCGCTGAGCACGCAGCTCAGGACACCAAGTCCTCACCGTATTCTCCTTGAACTAAGGTCACACAGACCTCGTCCAATCACTCGTGGTAAGTCTTCAGGCGACTTCCAAACCTTCACAGACTTCGGTCACTCGGCGATCCACAATTCCTCTTGGATGCTCTAGACCATGACGCCTAACCGTCTGGAAGAAGCACAGTCTTCAAAGGTAACAAGCGTCGGATCCACGCAGGATCAATCTCTTCAGTGATGCTCAATCACTTTGGGTTTGTAGGTGTTTGGGTTTGGGTTTTTCCTCACTCGATGATTTTCGCTCAAAGTCCTCGGAGGATGGGTTGCTCTCAAATGACAAGTGTCAGTTTCTCTCGGAGCAGCCAACCAGCTAGTGGTTGTAGGGGGCGGCTATTTATAGCCTAGGGAGCAGCCCGACATGATAAGACATAAATGCCCTTCGATGATATGACCGTTAGGTGGATAAGATATTTTGGGACAGCTGGCGCGCAGCACAGCAACGGTCGGAATTTTGACTCTCAAATTCCTCAGGGCTATCATGTTCCTCACTGTGTAGGCAATCCGCACTGGCGAATTCCTAACTCCTCAGTCAGAACAAATTCCTCAGCGACCAGAAGAACTTCGTCTCTGTCACTGAAGAAATTGACTGAACTGTATGAGATTTCCAATGGCTTCACTCGAAGGGATTGGTAGGTGTAGGATTTTGAGTTGAGCATCACATGGAAATTTTTCCTTAGTATTTCCTCGACCCCCTTTAACAGTACGGTGTTTCCTATGACTCAAGAAAGAGAAAAACAAAACTATGAAAACGGAAGTCTTCAAGCCTCATATTCCTTGCATGAATATCAAGTCTTCACGGACACACCAATTTCTTCACTTTCAAAGTCTTCATGAAAGTCTTCAGGAATACCAAAATCTTCAGTCGAAGATATTCATTTTTAGGGGTCGACTTTCTCTATAAATATCAAGCTCCTCATAGACTTATAGACCTGTGTACACTCATAAACACATTAGTCCCTTAACCTATAAGTCTTCAATACACCAAAATCACTAAGGGGCACTAGATGCACTTACAAGGAACCCGCCTTGCAATGCTGAAGACAAGACTGTGTGCCGGACTCATCATCAATGAATCCTGGTTCAGGGGCTACTGAGGGAGTCCTGGACAAGGGGGTATCCGGATAGCCAAACTGTATACATCGTCCGGACTAGTGAAGCGTGAAGATACAAGACTCAAGACTTCGGCCCGTGTCCGGATGGGACTCTCCTTGGCGTGGAAGGCAAGCTTGTCGATCCGGATATTGTGTTTCCTTCCTTGTAACTGACTCCATGTAAACCCTAGCCCTCTCCGGTGTCTATATAAACCGGAGAGGTTGGTCCTTAGAAGGCCGATCACAATTACAATCATACCATCATAGGCTAGCTCTTAGGGTTTAGCCTCTACGATCTCGTGGTAGATCTACTCTTGTACTACCCATATCTTCAATATTACTCAAGCAGAAAGTAGGGTTTTACCTCCATCGAGAGGGCCCGAACCTGGGTAAACATCTGTGTCCCTTGCTTCCTGTTACCATCAGCCTAGACGCACAGATCGGGACCCCCTACCCGAGATCCGCCAGTTTTGATACCGACAATGACCAGAAGCGTCCACCAAAATACTTTTCCACCGCCGTAACCTTCTGTACCAGTGAGATCCAATCTTGGGGCCTTTTCTGGCATCCTGTCGGAGGGGGGTTCGATCACGGAGGGCATCTACATCAACTCTATTGCCCTTCCGATGAAGCGTGAGTAGTTTACCATAGACCTACGGGTCCATAGCTAGTAGCTAGATCGCTTCTTCTCTCTCTTTGATTCTCAATACCATGTTCTCCTTGATGTTCTTGGAGATCTATTCGATGTAATCTTCTTTTGCGGTGTGTTTGTCGAGATCCGATGAATTGTTGATTTATGATCAGCTTATCTATGAATATTATTTGAATCTTCTCTGAATCTTATATGCATGATTTGATATCTTTGTATTTCTCTTTGAATTATCGATTTGGTTTGGCCAACTAGATTGGTTTTTTCTTGCAATGGGAGAGGTGCTTAGTTTTGGGTTCAATCTTGCCTGATTTCACCCAGTGACAAAGTAGGGGTAGCGAGACATGTATTGCATTCTTGCCATCGAGGATAAAAAGATGGGGTTTTCATCATATTGCTTGAGTTTATCCCTCTACATCATGTCATCTTACTTAAGGCATTACTCCATTCTTTATGAACTTAATACTCTGGATGCATGCTGGATAGTGGTCGATGTGTGGAGTAATAGTAGTAGATGCAGGCAGGAGTCGGTCTACTTGACACGGACGTGATGCCTATATTCATAATCATTGCATTGGATATCGTCATAACTTTGCGCTTTTTATCAATTGCTCGACAGTAATTTGTTCACCCACTGTATGATTTGCCTTCAAGAGAGAAGCCTCTAATGAAACCTATGGCCCCCGGGTCTATTTTCCTTATTATATTTTCAGATCTATATACCAAAAATACCTTGCTACAATCAATTTACTTTTATTTTGTTTTAGGTTTTAGTATTCTTTAACATCTATCTCTATCAGATCTCACCTTTGCAAGTGACCATGAAGGGATTGATAGCTCCTTTATCGCGTTGGGTGCAAGTGTTTGATTGTTTGTGTAGGTGCATATATTGGGGACTTGCGTGTTTCTCCTACTGGATTGGTACCTTGGTTCTTAACCGAGGGAAATACTTATCTCTACTTTGCTGCATCACCCTTTGCTCTTTAAGGGAGAAACCAACGCAAGCTCAAGCAGTAGTAGGAATAATTGTTGGCGCTGTTGCTGGGGAGATCAACATCAAGCCTAGCAAGTACGCATCATAAACTCTCATCTCTTGCATTACATTATTTGCCATTTGCCTCTCATTTTCCTCTCCCCCACTTCTAAAACATTTTCAGAAAAATATAAAAAGATTTGCCTTTTTATTCGCCCTTCTTCTATTAGTCTTTTCGTTTGTTTTTTGTTTGCTCATTTGCTAGATCGATTTTTTGCCACCATGTCTGAAACTGAGGAGGTTTTTATCGAAAAAGATAGTAGTAATCTTGAGGAAGATTTTGATGACCTTGCTAATAACAATCCTCATGAAGAACCTACAATCATGCATACAAAAATAATTCGCGGTAGCGGCAATATTATTGGAAAAGGCGTTATTCAAGATTTATTTACTTGTGCTGGTATGCTACCTACGTTAGGAGGATCTATTCTTCATAAAACAAATAGTCTTGCGGATGCTATAACTTTGCTCATAATTGAACTTGAAAGACAATTTGTTCATATGCACCCTTGCATACAAAGGATTTTTCTAGAGTTTCCAATATTCAGCATTCTTCTGTTAAATGTGGTGCCACTATATTTTTAGCCCATGAGTTTAGATTTATCATGAGAGAGGCTAGAGAATTTTTTTTCTCATTATAAAATAAATGGCGGGTGCCCCTATAGAGGAGATCCTTTTTAATCAAGAAGAAATAATGATATTGCAATCTCCTGATTATATTGCCTATAACAAAAATTTGAGAAAAAGAGTCCCTACTGAGGTTTTGGTTGATAAGATTTCCGAACTTAATGATAATTTTGCTATACAAAACAATGGACTAGGGTTCATATTAAGAGATAGGCTTATAACACTCCACCAACGGAAAGCTTACAATGATGAGTTGATCATAAATTATAGGGGGCAAAGGAGGAACCTATTCCTCCTTCACTTGATCTTAGGGATCCTTATCATATTAAATTTAGCCCTTTTGATTACTTTTGCTTACCACAAAGGAAACTTTCCGCTGAAGAAGGGAGTATGAGATGAGCATGGATGATCTCCCGTACTATTATGACAATACCTAGATCTATGTTTTATGCCTAGCTAAGGGCGTTAAACAATAGCACTTGTTGGGAGGCAACCCAATTTTATTTCTGTTCTAGCTTTTTGTTTATGTTTTTTTCAATAAATTTATCTAGCCTCTGGTTAGATGTGTTTTGGTGTTTTAATTAGTGTTTGAACCAAGTAAGACCTTTGGGATGGCTTACAGTGATAGTTGATTTGATCTTGCTGAAAAACAGAAACTTTTGCGCCCAGTAAAATAATTTTCATAATCACAGAAGCGTGATTTTGATCTGAGTTTTTTACACAAGATTGATATACAAATTTCCCAAGTTGTCTAATTTTTCGGAGTTGTTAGAGTTACAGAAGTATACTAAGTTTTCAGATTGCTATAGACTGTTCTATTTTTGACAGATTTTGTTTTCTATGTGTTGTTTGCTTATTTTCATGAATCTATAGGTAGTATCGGGGGGTATGAACCATGGAGATGTTGGAATACAGTATATATTACACCAATATAAATAAAGAATGAGTTCACAACAGTACCAAAAAGTGGTGATTTATTTTCTTATACTAACGGATCTCATGAGTTTTCTTGTTGAGTTTTGTGTTGTGAAGTTTTCAAGTTTTGGGTAAAGATTTGATGGACTATGGAATAAGGAGTGGCAAGAGCCTAAGCTTGGGGATGCCCAAGGCACACCAAGGTAATATTGAAGGACAACCAGGCATCTAAGCTTGGGGATGCCCCAGATGGCATCCCCTCTTTCCTCTTCGTCTATCGGTAAATTTACTTGAGGTTATATTTTTATTCACCACATGATATGTGTTTTGCTTGGAGTGCCTTGTATGATATGAGTCTTTTATTTTTAGTTTTCCACAATCATCCTTGCTGTACACACCTTTTTAGAGGGACGTGCATGAATCATGAATTTATTAGAATACTCTGTGTGCTTCACTTATATCTTTTGAGCTAGGCAATTTTGCTCTAGTGGTTCACTTATATCTTTTTAGACCACGGCGGTGGCTTTATTTTATACAAATTGTTTAAATCTCTTGCTTCACTTATATTATTTTGAGAGTCTCTCTAAACAGCATGGCAATTTGCTTTGGTTATAAATTTATTCCTAATATGATGGGCATCCAAGAGGGATATAATAAAAACTTTCATATAACGTGCATTGAATACTATGTGAAGTTTGATTCCTTATGATTGTTTTGAGATATAAAGATGGTGATATTAGAGTCATGCTAGTGAGTAATTGTGGATTGGTAGAAATACTTGTGTTAAAGTTTTTGATTCCCGTAGCATGCACGTATGGTGAATCTTTATGTTATGAAGTCAGAGCATGATTTATTTATTGATTGTCTTCCTTATGAGTGGCGGTCGGGGATGAGCGATGGTCTTTTCCTACCAATCTATCCCCCTAGGAGCATGCGTGTAGTACTTTGTTTCAATGAATAATAGATTTTTGCAATAGGTATGTGAGTTCTTTATGACTAATGTTGAGTCCTTGGATTATACGCACTCTCACCCTTCCACCATTGCTAGCCTCTCTAATACCGCACAACTTTCGTCGGTGCATTACACCCACCATATACCTTCCTCAAAACAGCCACCATACCTACCTATTTTGGCATTTCCATAGCCATTCCGAGATATATATAAAAGAGGCCAAAAACCCAAAATAAAAAAATGAGAGAAAAGAGAGAAGGGACAATGTTACTATCCTTTTTCCACACTTGTGCTTCAAAGTAGCACCATGATCTTCATGATAGAGAGTCTCCTATGTTGTCACTTTCATATACTAGTGGGAATTTTTCGTTTTATAACTTGGCTTGGTATATTCCAATGATGGGCTTCCTCAAATTTCCCTAGGTCTTTGTGAGCAAGCGAGTTGGATGCACACCCACTTAGTTTCTTTTTGAGCTTTCATAAACTTATAGCTCTAGTGTATTCGTTGCATGGAAATCCCTACTCACTCGCATTGATATCTATTGATGGGCATCTCCATAACCCGTTGATACACCTAGTTGATGTGAGACTATCTCCTTCTTTTTGTCTTCTCCACAACCACCATATTCTACTCCACCTATAATGTTATATCCATGGCTCACACTCATATATTGTGTGAAAGTTGAAAAGGTTTTGAGAACATCAAAAGTATGAAACAATTTATTAGCTTGTCATCGGGTTGTGCATGATTTAATATTTTGTGTGATGAAGACGGAGCATAGCCAGACTATATGATTTTGTAGGGATAACTTTCTTTGGCCATGTTATTTTGAGAAGACACGATTGTTTTATTAGTATGCTTGAAGTATTTATTGTTTTTATGTCAATATTAAACTTTTGTTTTGAATCTTATGGATCTAAACATTCATGCCACAATAAAGAAAATTACATGGATAAATATGTTAGGTAGCATTCCACATCAAAAATTCTATTTTTATCATTTCCCTACTCGAGGACAAGTAGGAATTAAGCTTGGGGATGCTTGATACGTCTCCAACGTATCTATAATTTTTTATTGTTCCATGCTATTATATTATCTGTTTGGATGTTTTATATGCATTAATATGCTATTTTATATTAGTTTTTGGACTAAGTTATTAATCTAGAGCCCAGTGCCAGTTTTTGTTTTTCCTTGTTTTTGAGTTTTATAGAAAAGGAATATCAAGCGGATTCCAAACGGAATGAAACTTTATGATGATTTTTCTTGGACCAGAAGACATCCACGGGACTTGGAGTCCAAGTTAGAAGAGTCCCGAGGGATCCACAAGCCCTCAGGGCGAGCCCTAGGGGGCACCCCTGGCTTGTGGGCCCCCAGGAGTCCACTGACCTCCCTCTGAGTTCTAGAAATCCCCAAATATTCCCAAACGACCAGAAGCATCCACCAAAATACTTTTCCGCCACCATAACCTTCTGTACCCGTGAGATCCCATCTTGGGGCCTTTTCCAGGATCCTGACGGAGGGGGATTCGATCATCGAGGGCATCTACATCAACTCTATTGCCCTTCCGATGAAGCGTGAGTAGTTTACCATAGGCCTACGGGTCCATAGCTAGTATCTAGATGGCTTCTTCTCTCTCTTTGATTCTCAATACCATGTTCTCCTCGATGTTCTTGGAGATCTATCTGATGTAATCTTCTTTTGCGGTGTGTTTGTCGAGTTCCGATGAATTATGGATTTATGATCAACTTATCTATGAATATTATTTGAATCTTCTCTGAATTTTTATATGCATGATTTGATATCTTTGTATTTCTCTTCGAATTATTGGTTTGGTTTGGCCAACTAGATTGGTTTTTCCTTGCAATGGGAGAGGTGCTTAGTTTTGGGTTCAATCTTGCGTGATTTCACCCAGTGACAAAGTAGGGGTAGCGAGACACGTATTGCATTGTTTCCATCGAGGATGAAAAGATGGGGTTTTCATCATATTGCTTGAGTTTATCCCTCTACATCATGTCATCTTACTTAAGGCGTTACTCCGTTCTTTATGAACTTAATAATCTAGATGCATGCTGGATAACGGTCGATGTGTGGAGTAATAGTAGTAGATACAGGCAGGAGTCGGTCTACTTGACATGGATTTGATGCCTATATTCATAATCATTGCCTTGGATATCGTCATAAGTTTGCGCTTTTCTATCAATTGCTCGACAGTAATTTGTTCATCCACTTTATTATTTGCCTTCAAGAGAGAAGCCTCTAGTGAAACCTATGGCTGTCGGGTCTATTTTCCTTATTATATTTTCATATCTATATACCAAAAATACCTTGCTGCAATCTATTTACTTTTATTTTGTTTTATGTTTTAGTAATCTTTTATATCTATCTCTATCACATCTCACCTTTGCAAGTGACCATGAAGGGATTGACAACCCCTTTATCGCGTTGGGTGCAAGTGTTTGATTGTTTGTGTAGATGCATATATTGGGGCCTTGCGTGTTTCTCCTACTGGATTGATACCTTGGTTCTTAATGGAGGGAAATACTTATCTCTACTTTGCTGAATCACCCTTTCCTCTTCAAGGGAAAAACCAACGCAAGCTCAAGAAGTAGCATTACCTCCCTCGGAGGGCCCTGAACCTGGTATGTCTTGCGTCTCCGCTCGCTCGTGCCCAATCTCGCTTCCAGAACCCACTGGTGTCCTTTGGCCCCAACCACACTTGATAAACCTACCCATGGCATCTGCCGTGAGAACACCATGATAGTTGGCGCCCACCATGGTGTTGGTCGTGGCGTCAGCCAGAGTCATGTTCCGAACGAGACCCTTCACTCCCTCAGGCGAGCGCATCATGCACGGCCTGATCAGCCTGCCCGCTGCACCCGACTCGGTCGGCGGTGGCGGGGTGACTATGCGGACGTCGCCTGCCTGGCAGGCGACTCCATCGTCCTCTTCGACGAGCTGCGCGTCTTTGTCGCGCTCGTCACCGACGAGAACCCTGAAAGGGTCCTCACCTTCTCCAACCCACTTCCGCCTTGCGGCCACGGCACCGTCGACGACATTGCTGACCTTTGTGTCCGCGTGGAGGTACTCACCACCGAGTCCAGCAACACCTCTAGCCATAACAAGCGTGCGGCTGCCCCGGCTACTGCGGCTACGCCTCACGCCAACCAGTCTGACCCTCTGCGTGCTATGTTGCAGAGTCTCCACACTCCCATCACACCCAGTGCCGATCTGGCTGCCATCGTGGCTCTACTAGAGGAGGACCGCAAGCGCTTGCTTGTGAAGGCCACCAAGCTCGTTGCCACGCAGCGCAAGATGGAGTCCGTGCAACTTGAGTATAACTCCGCTTATGGCTTCACCCACTACAAAAAAAGACACATCCGTGACATTTTGGCCCGAACAATTTTTTTCCTGTCCTTATGACACTTCTATGACGATAATTGTGACAAAAACACGTATCATCATAGATGTGGTGGGATCCTACTTCTATGACAAAAAATCATGACATGAAATGGGCTTTTCATCCTGGGCGGGCCGGATACGCACCTGCATGACATTCTTTGGGCCATCCATGATGGAAAGAATCGTGGTAGAAGCGAGGGCGAGGAAAATTTCGGGAAGTTCCCGGTTACGGTGGGTGGTCGGGGCCAAGCGATGCACTGTGGTTTGCATGTTTCTCTCGTACATAGGCGCGGGTGTATGCGAGGTGTCGGCTCTAACTAAACCTGAGCAATTACACTAGCTACGTTACTGAACCCGAGCGATCAATCCTTTGGTTGTTAACTGAACCCGGGAGATTCCTTCGCTACTGACTGAACCCAAGCGATTCCTTCGCTACTGCTGCTAACTGAAGCCGGTCAAACTTGCCTCTTGATGAACAGTAACTGTTGTTGGGGTTCGTTGAACGATTCGAGACGTGCTGAGTCTAGCCGGTTTGTTGGGGTTGGATGAACAGTTCCCGATGGGGGTCGGTTGAAAAGGACCCTGTGGTAGTAGGTCGTTGCCGCTAGATGAACAGTACCCCGAGGAGGCCGCCACACCCGAGCCGATGAACAGGGCCCTGTGGAGGGCTGGTTGAATAGTAGCTGGTGGAGGATAGATGAATAGTAGCCCATGGATGAATAGTAGTTGGTGGAGGTAGGAGGAAGATGCGTTGGATGAACAGTAGCAGGTGGAGGAAGTCGACGATGGATGAACAGTAGCCCGTGGAGGCTGGAGCGAGGCAGTAGACGGTGGATGGACAGGACCCCGTTTCGACCATAGGCGCTCGAACAGAAGTCTGTTACCTCCGTTTTGCGGTATGCCACACCCTTCCCGATCAACAGGACCCTGTTTCAACCGTAGGCACTCGAACAGAAGTCTGTTTCCTCCATTTTGTGGTACGTTAGACCCTTCCTGATGAACAGGACCCTGTTTCGACCGTACACGGTCAAACAGAAGGTCGTTTCCTCCGTTTTGCAGTAAGGCAGACCTCATTTGGGCTGTTTCGTCCAAGCCAGTTGGCTCCTGATGAACACGCCGTATTCCGTTGTCTTCCCATGAACACGACGCAGTTTCTCTGTTCCGACCCAGCCGGTTGGCTTCCGGTGAACAGGATGTCGTTGCTGCCATACATATGCGCGAGTAGGCATTCGAGACCCCGCCCGTATGTAAGTACGTGGCCATGTTTTTTGGCATGTGGTTGTACGTACATGTACACGGTTTAGAAGGGACTGGCTGAACTGCTACATCGGGGGCTCTACTACTACACGTGTTGCTGGTTGCTCGACCACGGTTCCTCGTTGCAGAGAGACCAATCGACCAAGA
The DNA here is from genome assembly GCF_018294505.1 of Triticum aestivum. Lineage (NCBI taxonomy): Eukaryota > Viridiplantae > Streptophyta > Magnoliopsida > Poales > Poaceae > Triticum > Triticum aestivum. Next base: position 26,757,164 of record NC_057813.1, on the reverse strand, counting down.
TGTACGGACACGTTCGTGACCAGACAGACAACGCTACGTACAGTTCGACCGGGTGGGTCCCAGCTGTGAGGGAGGATAAGGACGCACTTCCTTGCATGTGAAGATATAGCTGGTGTGTCCCAGCTGTCAGAGGGGAGAATGTATTTTTTACCCACAATATGGACGCACTTCCTTGCGTGCGAAAATGTAGCTCGTGGGTCCATCTGTCAGCCTCACCGCGTACAGTCCTCTTCCGATGGTTGTCGTTCATTGACCACGTTCACCACGCCGCGCGGACAGCACCCAGGCGGTGGACGACAGTGAGGCCTAGGAAGGGAACGATGCAGAGCCAGGGAAGACGAGGCAGGTGGATGCCCACGCGGAGGGGAGTACGAGGGTTCACTGGTTCGGCTGCGATGTGAGGCTACCGTCGCCGGAGAATAACATGAGGTGTTGATGAGGTAGAGGAACGGCCTAGATGGCAACGGGAGTAGGGTGGGCTGGTGAGTCCTGCGCGGCAGCATAGCCGGCCACGGGAGGCGGTAGCAGGCGGTCGTTTGGGCAGCTGAAGCAAGAATATCCGACATTGAAGAAGCACAACATCCGTTGAATGGACATCCAACGACCACTGCTGCTAAAATCGTCTGTTGACTATAAGTTGACTGCCTACGCGTCAACTTAGTCTCTATTACTACTAAACAATCAAACATATTCTTCTCTAAACGCCCCCGTCTAATGTACACACAACAGCCCATAGCAATTAGAGCCACTTGATTAGATTCAGTATTTAGATCTAACCGTCAATATAACAATAGGCCTTGTCAAAGGTGCATTTAGCAATTTCTGGAGACGGACGGAAACTCGGCCATCCCCATGCGCCCCGCGGCCGGGACACCTACAATCACGCACGAAAAAGAGAAACAGATCCCAATCGGATCGCCTCACGCTCAACCGGGCGCTGCAGCTCCGGCTTGCCATCGCAAGACCTCCCATTGGTGTGATCCTCCATCCCCTCCTCACCTGATTTTTTCCTTGCCATCGAGTGCTCTTCAAGGGGACGCTGGTGACTCTACTACTCCTCCGATGATGGTTGTGGGGTCGTCCGGAGAGGCGGGGAGCGGCAGCGCATTGGCGGGCCGACCGGGAGCTGCCTCGCACTAGGGTTCCTCCCCACACCCCTATTGCGCCTCATCTCCCTCTCTTTGTACCCCTCCCATCTATGGTGTGTCGTGTGTCTCTCCCAGTGGCGGAGGCATAGTGCAGGGCAACGACTGTTGTGGCGCGTGCACAGCTCGACGGGCTGAGGGGCGTGGGGTCAATGGCCAAAGGTCAAAGGCGATAGGGGGCGGTGTCCAGGGGTTCGTGTGTGGTATGCACGGCCTGTCTGCTAGTTGTGTGCGTGGTGCAAAGGTGGTAGTAGCAGCAGCCATGGGCTTTTCTCTGAATTTGTATCGCAGGGTCACGGGCAGGACCATCAAATCTCTCTGAATTCTTCCCGGTTCAGGTTCGGCCCTTGCACTTGCTGATCGAGGCAGTCAAGCACATGTTGGCCGTGTGGAAGGACCTCGGCGACCCCAGCTTGGTCAATGTCGCCGGCAACGTGTCTGAGATGATGTCGCTCGGAGTTCTTGTCTTACTATATTGTCTTCTGAACTACTATCCTTGAATTTATTTAAGGTTTCTCATATTTCTGTTCTAAAGTAAATGCATCTTGTCTTTGTATCTTCTATACATATACGTGCTACAACATGTGTCTTGCTTGTTATGTGGATGTGCAACATATTTCTCCAACAAAGAAGGGTTCATGTGCAAGGAAGCATAGACGATATGAGGCAGAAAAAGAAATAAAATAATAAAGGGTAGAATAAATTCAGTGCGAACTTAGAATAAATGTAGTATGGGTGTTTAAAAATCATCCCTTTATGACTGTTTGGAAATCTGAACTATCAAGATTGATCTATTTATATATGATTTTTTTAGTATGAGGTACAAAACACGCTTGCTGATATATAGTTTTGAAATCATGCTTGGGATTTTCTTCCTCCCATGATATCTCCAATATTTGCTGTCAAACCTGAACCCGAACATCCAAAACCCTTTTCATTTGTATTTGATAGTAGGATAAACAACTACTCCAAAGTCATCAAGCCATCATCATTCATGGGTTTAATTTGCAGGTAAGGAATAGTTGATTTCTTATTGGGTTAATAATTTTCAAGTGAACACGTGTATAGCTGATGTTTGCATTATTTTGTGAGAATTATTTAGGTGCTCTAAAAGAATAGAGGTACGGTTCTGAAAGAATAGATGTTGATCCAAACCTTGCTTGAGTGCAGGTGTGTCATTTAATCAATGATTTCGTATTTGAGTGTGTCAGAAATGCTTTCTGAGTGAATCATTGCTATTGACTGCTCCTTCTTATTACCATGTATTTGTAATGAAAGGTTATTGTTGCAGGTATAATTTGGCTACCAAGTTTATTTGATCTGCTAGATTAGTGTATATGCTAATGTTCAGTGCAGAGATACCAAGTCAGGCAAAGCAAGTTATTTCCTTGGGGCAAAAGTAGAAGGGAAGACATCTGGATGGAGGTGGCGCAAGTGAACAAGGCAACTAGTATAAAACTTCTATTATCTGGTATGATTAGCGTCCTGGCCGGAATATTTTATTATTTCCATTATAGGCCAATGAAGCCCTGTACGAGACATGGCAGGGGAACATGGCTAGCAGGCAGGTTTTTCTGTATACATGGCAACCAACTTAAAGCGGTCAAAACCTATTCGGTTTGGACCTGGAGTCCTGCTCCTAAGCGCAAAGTCCTGCGTGCCTTATATATATAGGCCTTGGCCGATTGGAAAAGGGCAATCAATCGATCCTTTGCAACCTTAAGTTACTTTTTTCTCCTACGTTCTTTTCTTTCCAGCACCTAGCTCGTAGCTTCTGCCCAGCCCTAGCAACCCTAGGGTTTGGCTGATCTTTGCCGTTTTGCATTGAAAAACGGTCAGTTTACCTCCACGAAAGTGAGGATTCTGTGGTGCTGTGTGGATCAATTTCGCGCAGCAACACAATTGGCGACTCCGCTGGGGAAGAAGAAGAGGAACACAATGAGCACCGACCCCAAGGACGGGAGTGATCTCAACCCCAACAACATCATCGCCGTCACACTTGAGGATCTGCCTGAGGATGAACGGCAGAAACTTGAACAGGAGCTTGAGGAAGAGAGGGTGGAAAAGCTGAAGCAGAAGTTGGCGGGCTTCCAAAGGACAAGAAACGGCGTCATCTAGAAGGTAGCTACACCAAGTCATCCTGCTGGGGTAAGTAAAACTGCTTGTACAGAAGAGATTGCACATCTAATTGATGCATCTGTAGCTAGTAAATACGGCAAACAAATGACAGACATGGCACGCACGATTACTGAATCTGTAGCTAGCAAATTTGATGAGTTCAGAGAGCAATTTAATAAGGATATTCAGATCAGCTTGCCTCGTCAAATTCGTTCAATGGTACTACAGGCCAATGATGAACGTTATGAGAAACAGCCGGTGCGTCCAGAAAATAGTAGGTTCACTAATGTACCTAACCCTATGCATACACCCGTTGCAGTACCCAATGTTGTGCAGCCCCACATCCCGTTAAGCAATAACCAAAGTGGCCAGAATTACATTGGCAATTCGGCCAATAATTTTGTACCTACTGCTGCTACTCCTGCTCTGACTTCGGTTCCACAAAATTTCAGCAGCAATAACCGAAGTGTTGGCTTTAATTCCAATCTGCAGCAACCCTACTATCAAACAGTAGCATATAGCACACCACCCTTGCCACCTATTGGTACCGGGGTTCCTTACGGGCCGGTGCCAGATGCGTGTTTTAATGGTTCTCCGCAGCAAATGTATCATGCTCAAACTTCTTTGTCAGAGTTACCGCCACGTTCTTATGGTGCATCTATGCCACAAGCTAGTTCTCCGCAGCCTACTGAAAATTTTAAGGATCAACTTGCTAATATACTTAGAGAATTTGGCTTGGAACCTAAGGGTAGAGCACGTGCATATCAAAAACCCTACCCTGAATATTTCGACACAACACCTTATCCTCGTGGGTTTAGAATTCCAGATTTTGTTAAGTTCACAGGAGAAGATGGTAGATCAACCTTTGAGCATGTAGGACAATTTTTAGCACAATGCAGTGAAGTTGGTACATCAGATATTTTTAGAGTGAAATTATTTCCTTTGTCTTTATCTGGTACTGCATTTACTTGGTTTACATCGCTTGCTCCTAACTCTATTGCAACATGGGCTCAATTGGAGCAGAAATTTCATGAGTACTTTTATGGTGGTGAAACTGAACTTAGACTTTCAGATTTGACAATGGTTAAGCAAAAACACAATGAATCTGTTTATGATTATATTAAAAGATTTAGAGATGTCAAAAACCGATGCTTCAGTTTGACCATAGCCGAAAAAGATTTAGCTGATCTTGCCTTTTCGGGTTTGCTTGCTCATATTAGAGATAAATTGGAAGGGCAAGAATTTTCAGATGTTAACCAAGTTTTGCAAAAGGCTTGGGCACAGGAAAACCGTGCTAAAGAAGTTAAACCATACAGCCGGTTTAGAGATAATAAGAACAAAGACAAGGAAAAACCTACGGTTAATGTTGTAGAGCATGATAGTGATTCGGCTAGTGAAGATGATGTTGATATATGTATGGCCGAATGGGTTCGAGCACCTAAGTCAAAACCTTTTGCATGTGCTGCCCTGAAACCCACACCAGCTAAAAGAGAGGAAATCAAATATACTTTTGATGTTAGTAAGTGTGACAAGATTTTTGACATGTTGTTGCAAGGGAAGTTAATTAGAATAAAAGAAGGGCATGTGATTCCATCTCAAGAAGAACTGGGTAGAAGAGCTTATTGTAAATGGCATAACTCTTTTTCTCATGCTACTAACGATTGTAATGTGTTTCGTCGACAGGTGCAATCGGCCATTAATGACGGACGATTGGTATTTACAGAAGGTACTAAGATGAAGCTCGATAGTGATCCTTTTCCTATCAATGTGGTTGAGTTTGAGAATAAGAAAATGCTTATTTGGTCGGATCAGACCGAATCCGCAAGAGAAAAAAATGTTGTTGATGATAGTGCTCCTCCAAGGATGATCAAACCAAAGAAACCAGAAGTAGGAGTGTGGAAAGTTAATGGAAGAAGGAGACAAGCTCCGAGGCCAAAGCCGACAGTTAACATGTTGTTGGAGAAATACACTTCATGCAAGGCCACCAATGTATTTAACCGGCTTGGAGGTAATAAACGTCCTAGATCTCCTTCTGGACCTGCCGGTCATGAGCAATGGCAAAGAAATTCATATGACCAGCAGCCATATTTCGCAATGGAGCCAGCATATTGGGGCTGTGCACCTCCTATGTATCCGCAAATTCCTCCATGGGGTTTTAATCCTTGGGCGCCATATCCTATAGGGCCAGCAGGTTATTTTCAACCAGGATGGATCCCGCCTAGGCCTATGTTCAGACCAAACATGCATGAGAAAAGGGCTCGATTTAATCATGAAGCAAGATCATGTGATGCTATTGTGGTTCGAGGTAAAGATGGTTCACGCAAAGGGGCTGAAGATAGCTCGTCCAGCAAAAGATTTGCGCAGAGCAGATTGCCTAGACACAATGCGGATGGCAAGGTTCACGTAGGTGGCCAGAAGTTTGCATGGGTACCGGTCAGGTCTAAGGGTGATGTAAAAGATTCAGTTGAACATGATGAATGTAGGTCTGGTTGTGCTACTACAAACCAACCTGGGTTGGGTGCTGCTCATAATGTTGATAATGGTAAGCTCAAATCGGCTGCAGGTGTTGCCCCTGATCCAGGAACAATCATGATTGGAGGTTTCAGATTTGGTTCAGTTCAGAAAAGATTAGTAATGATGCATTGCAGCAACAGGGACCTGATACATCGCAGCAAGAGGAAATTCCAGTAAAAGAAAGCAACTCACATGCTGATTTGGGGCCCAATATGCAGAAAGATGGGACCACTAGCACGACTGATCAATACAGAATTGTTTCGGCCAAAGACAGAATGTTTGCTCCCCAAGCAGCAGCACATCAGTACAGACCGAGGAACTCGGGGGGCAGCAGAATTAGGTCAGTGGAACTAGGAACTAAACCGAAGCTTCGATGGTGCCCGACAGGGCTCACACATACTCAGAAAAGAAGGGTGCAGCGGCTGCGGGCATTGGAAATTAGAGAGGAACTAGCTGAGAAGAAGCGCGACGAGTGGTTCAATAAAGATAAACCAATGGTGCCCTCGAATATGACTTGGAAAGAGAAGCGCATCGCAAGGGAGTAAGGCAATAGTGCTGATGACATGGTTATGGATGGAAACTCTGAGGATAAACAGGATATGCCTGCGGATATGGACATTAATATGGTATTTGAGCTGCCCGCTGAATTTCGTGCGCCTAAGGCTGAAGAGGCTGAAGTTGCAGAACTTGTTCTTGGCCCAAAAAGTGTTACATTTGAGAAACCAGAGAAGCATGGACAACACCTAAAGCCTTTGTTTATCAAGGGTCACATTGATGGTAAACCTATTGGTCGCATGCTTGTTGATGGCGGTGCCGGTGTTAATATCATGCCTTTTTCGGTTTTTTCTAAGTTGGGCCGAAAAGAGGAAGAACTAATGAAAACCAATATGGGACTTAGTGGGTTCTCAGGAGACTTGTCTGAAGCTAAGGGTGTTATTTCTATGGAGCTCACGGTTGGGAGCAAAACATTGCCGACTGCTTTCTTTGTTGTTGATGTCAAAGGCCGATATAATATTCTTTTGGGGCGCGATTGGATTCCATGCAAATTGTTGCATCCCTTCTACTCTACATCAATGTTTGATTCAGTGGGTTGATGATGATGTTGAAGTGGTTGAGGCGGATAATTCGGCCTGCATTGCTTTGGCTGAGGCTCCGGTTGATTGGCAACACGGTGAGATGCGATGCTTGACGGGTAGAGATTTATCAGATTATGATTATATTAGTATTGGCAGAGATGGTTTTGTTCCTGTACATGCACAGCCGGCTAGTGTAGCTCGGCTTAATGACTTATCCTTGTGAACAATGAATAAGGAAGATAGTGTTAAATGGATGCAAAGGCGTGTTGAGGAGTATCGTTCAGGAAAGAACGATATGCATGAAGCTATTGAGGATTTCGATGACATGGAGAAGCTTGGACAAGGATTCTCATCGGCTGACCCACTTGAGGAAGTTGATATTGGTGATGGAAGTGTCCCTAGACCTACATTTATTAATGCTAATATGGGGGCCGATCAGAGAGGAAAGGTATGTGCATTACTTAGGGAATTTGTTGATTGCTTTGCTTGGAATTATACTGAGATGCCCGGTTTGAGTAGGGACTTAGTTGAACACAGATTGCCTATTAAATCTGGTTTTAGGCCGCATAAACAGCCCCTTAGGCGATTCAATCCTAGTATATATGACCGCATCAAAGATGAAATTGATCGGTTGTTAAAAGCTCGGTTTATTCGGCCGTGTAGATATGCGGAATGGATTTCTAATATTGTTCCTGTTGAAAAGAAAAATACTGATAAGATTAGAGTATGTATTGATTTTAGGGATTTGAATAAGGCTACCCCTAAAGATGAATATCCTATGCCTATAGCCGACATGTTGATTAACGATGCTTCTGGACATAAAGTAATCAGTTTTTTAGATGGTAATGCTGGTTATAATCAGATATTTATGGCCGAAGAAGATATGTTTAAGACTGCTTTTCGATGCCCTGGTTTTGTTGGTTTATTTGAGTGGACTGTTATGACTTTTGGATTGAAGAATGCCGGAGCTACATACCAGCGTGCTATGAATCTGATTTTTCATGATCTTCTAGGCATCGTATTAGAAATATATATTGATGATGTAGTTGTTAAATCGGATGGGTTTGATCATCATTTAGCCGATTTGCGATTAGCTTTTGAAAGAATGCGTCGGTATGGGCTGAAAATGAATCCACTCAAATGTGCTTTCGGTGTATCGGCTGGTAAGTTCTTAGGTTTTATAATTCATGAGCATGGCATAGAGATTGATCCTAAGAAGGTAGAGGCAATCAGAAAATTGGAGGAGCCCACATGTAAAAGGGATGTGCAGAAATTGTTAGGAAAAATTAATTACTTGAGACGATTCATATCTAACCTTGCGGGAAAAATTGAATCGTTTGTTCCTTTACTTCGGTTAAAACATGAAGCCGAATTCACTTGGGGGGCAGAACAGCGAGAGGCTTTTAATAATATAAAATGGTATTTGTCAAGTCCTCCGGTGCTTCGAGCACCCAAGTCTGGTGTGCCGTTCAGGTTATACATTGCCGCACAAGACAAGGTGATCGGCGCAGTTTTAGCACAAGAGAACGGCGGGAAGGAGTACATCATTGCATACTTGAGCCGCCGGTTGCTTGACGCTGAGAGTCGGTACGTGTTTATTGAAAAATTATGTTTATCTTTATATTATGCATGTACAAAATTTCGGCCATATTTACTTTATAGTACATGTGTAGTAGCTTGCCAAGCCGACGTGATTAAATATATGCTGCAGCAGCCGATTCTTAGTGGTAGGATTGGAAAATGGGCTTATGCACTAATAGAATATGACTTGGCATATGAATCGTTGCGTGCTATGAAAGGTCAAGTCATCGCTGATTTTATTGTTGATCATAGGATTAAGGATGAAGAAGATATTAATTATGTTAGTGTGTGCCCGTGGAAGTTTTATTTTGATGGATCGGTTTGTAGGGAGGGACAAGGCATCGGTAATGTTTTAATTTCACCAAACAATGTCGTTTATGAAACATCGGTCCGTTTGGAATATCCTTGTACAAATAACCAAGCTGAATATGAAGCTTTGTTGTTTGGTTTACAAAATTTAGTAGATATGGGTGTAAAGGATATAGAGGCTTTTGGAGATTCACTTCTGGTAGTCCGGCAAATTGGTGGTGAATTTCAATGTTTTGATGGATTATTAAACAGCTATTTAGACCGATGTTTAGATATAATTAAGTCTCTGAATACTTTCACTATCAGTCATATACCTAGGGAAGAGAATTCTAGAGCTAATTGCTTAGCGCAGCAAGCATCCGGATACCAAATCAGTAGGGGAAAGTTTTTCATATTAGAGAAACCGATGCTAGATGCTGTTAATAGTAATGTTGATCTGTTGGCTATTAATTTGCTAAAGGATGCAGCAGGTCCTTGTTCAATCCAGCAGCAAATAGTACATGGCAAAGAAGATTCGGTGCAGGAGTCACAAATAACCGAATCAGCAGCTAATTTAGAACCAGGTGATTGGAGAACTCCTCTGATTAATCATCTAAAGGATCCTGGGCAAACAAGAGATAGAAAAATTCGGCGACAAGCTTTAAAATATACTTTGCTAGATAGTGAGTTGTACCGCCGAACGATAGATGGATTACTTTTAAAGTGCTTAGGTCCTGATCAGTCAAGAGTAGCTATGGGTGAAGTACATGAAGGGCTATGCGGAACACATCAGTCGGCTCATAAGATGCAATGGTTATTGAAAAGAGCAGGTTTTTATTGGCCGACGATGTTAGGGGACTGTTTTCGCTATTATAAAGGGTGTGAAGAATGCCAGAAATTTGGAAATGTTCAATTGGCACCTGCAGCTATGATGCATCCCATTATTAAGCCATGGCCGTTTAGAGGATGGGGTTTAGATTTTATTGGTCAAATATATCCTGCTTCATCTAAAGGTTATCGCTTTGTCCTAGTAGCTACAGATTATTTTACCAAATGGACTGAAGCAATTCCTTTAAGAAATATGACCCATAAGGAAGTGATTAATTTTGTTTTGGAGCATATTATTCGCAGATTCGGTATTCCTCAAACTTTGACTACTGATCAAGGTTCTTCTTTTATGTCTCATCAATTTCGTGAGTTTGCCGAATCTTTTAGAATTACATTGTTAAATTCGTTGCCTTATTATGCTCAAGCTAACGGACAGGCCGAATCTAGCAATAAAACTTTAATTAAGTTTATAAAGAAGAAAATTAAGGAGCTTCCAAGAAAGTGGCATGAAGTGCTTTCGGAGGCTTTATGGGCTCATCGGATATCTAAGCATGGAGCAACTCAAGTGACACCATATGAGTTAGTGTATGGATAGGAAGCGGTGTTACCTGTAGAGGTTAATTTGCAAGCTCTTAGAGTAACCAGACAAAATGATTTGTCAGCTGTAGACTATAATAATTTGATGATGGATAGAATTGATGATGTTCCAGAAGAAAGACTAAGAGCCTTACGAGAAATTGAAAAAGAAAAATTAAGAGTAGCTAAGGCTTATAATAAAAGAGTGAGGGAAAAATCATTTCAAATAGGAGACTTGGTGTGGAAAACGATTTTACCTCTTGGAACTAGAAATAATAAATTCGGCAAATGGTCGCCGAGTTGGGAAGGCCCATATAAGGTTTTAGGAATTGTTCCTGGGAATTCATATTTTGTACAATCTTTGCAAGGGAGAAATTGCCTAAAGCACTCAATGGAAAATATTTGAAGAAGTATTATCCTAGCATGTGGCAAGAGGCTTGATGGCACTATGGCCGATATTGTTTAAGATATCGCCCTAAGCAAAATATGGCCGATATGATTTCAAGTATCGCCCTAAGTAAAATTTGGCTGATGTGTTATTTGTATGTCACCTTGAGCAGTAATGTGACCAGTGAAAGCAGTCAACACTGTTCTGTGGTATTATTAAAGTGTTTTTGGTGAATACAAGTGTATCAAAAACAGGGGGGCATGTGTTGCAGGTATAATTTGGCTACCAAGTTTATTTGATCTGCTAGATTAGTGTATATGCTAATGTTCAGTGCAGAGACACCAAGTCAGGCAAAGCAAGTTATTTCCTTGGGGCAAAAGTAGAAGGGAAGACATCTGGATGGAGGTGGCGCAAGTGAACAAGGCAACTAGTATAAAACTTCTATTATCTGGTATGATTAGCGTCCTGGCCGGAATATTTTATTATTTCCATTATAGGCCAATGAAGCCCTGTACGAGACATGGCAGGGGAACATGGCTAGGTTTTTCTGTATACATGGCAACCAACTTAAAGTGGTCAAAACCTATTCGGTTTGGACCTGGAGTCCTGCTCCTAAGCGCAAAGTCCTGTGTGCCTTATATATATAGGCCTTGGCCGATTGGAAAAGGTGCAATCAATCGATCCTTTGCGACCTTACGTTACTTTTTTCTCCTACGTTCTTTTCTTTCCAGCACCTAGCTCGTAGCTTCTGCCCAGCCCTAGCAACCCTAGGGTTTGGCTCATCTTTGCCGTTTTGCATTGAAAAACGATCAGTTTACCTCCACGAAAGTGAGGATTCTGTGGTGCTGTGTGGATCAATTTCGCGCGGCAACAGTTATACTTATACTTTGTCTTCCTCGCATAGGTCCATGAGTCCAGCCTAAGGAGACAACTCATACAACAAAACAGACTGAACAACTTAATCTCTTATATGTCTAACTATGCGGATATAGGTAACACAACGTTTATTTGTTTTCTATAACTTTACTGTGCATATGTGTATGAGTATATCTTCAGTTTGTTCCACGCCCCTCTTTTTTATATAATCATGTGCCATTTTATATTTGTACAACTTGCATGGAAGGAAGTGAAGCAAATCTGGGATTCACCATGACGACGTGCATTCTAGGATTCACCATGACGTCGTGCATTATAAAAAAGCATAAACAAATTCCTATCACTTAGAAGTTAAGATACATTTACTACTAGCGGGACAATGGAATGGAGTGTGCAAAGTCTTTCGTGCCAATTATTCATGCTGATGGAATATCCATCCTTCATGCTTTGCAGAACCATGGAGTGGAATGTACAAAGTCGGTAACCTCATGACGAGAAGGGGTACCCTTGGTTGGTGAAGAAGACATACTTAGTCCACTCCTTGCTCTGCTTACTAATGATGTACGAAGCTGCAAAATACTAATTCTTTTGTTTTATGTGCGTGCAACATTTTGGATGTAGATGTATACCAACATCTTTGGCTCCACTGTTATGGATGAAAACTGGATGTGGTGAGTGTCGTCGAAATTTTATTCATTTTTCATTTTATTCACATTTTTAGTAGAATGACTATTCAGCCAAGATTAGAAAATAGAGAAATTGGTTCCATAACGTTTGGATTTTGGAGGCTTGTCATGCACTGCAAATTTTACATGTTGATAAGTTGTCTTGCATATCAACGAGTTATTGAGCCAGTGCTCGCATACATATATTTGGTTTTATTGTAAGAGCTCTCTTCATAAGTCTTATTTTTAAGGCCGAGAAGGTGTTGCTATTCATGACATGTGATGTAACAGTGGGACTTCTATTGTTGTTTATCTTGTAATAATAACTCAATTTGATAGCTCAAACTGGTTGAATTATCAATGTACATTTGGGCATAGAGCATGAGGATGGATGGAACTTCTGTACACTTTCAGGTTGTCTATAAATTAGCAGTCTTGGCCACTTTTGAAAAGCACGTTATACAACTAAATTGTTGAAAGTGCAGTTCTACATTAAGTACCTACTGAAATTTTCAGGTTGCCGGACAAACTACTATTACAAATAGTATGCCCCATTTGGCTCTTGTGAGGGCTGAGAGATAAAATAAATCCACCATCAGTAGGTGAGTTCCAACACTGTATGGCAAGGCAATGCTTGGAAACAGTTATTCACTTGAAGAATGTTAGAATTGTGTCGAATATAGTGTACAAAGTAGGTTAAAGTTGGACTTGTAGTTATACCGTGTTTACATAGGATGTGGTGTCGTGTCCTGGTAGGACACTTGTATCCTAGGCCTCTCTTATATAGCGGGGTAGACACACGATGTAACCTATGCCAACATAATAGCACAGGCGCGCAAGGGGGAGCCGGCGGCATGTGCCGGCGCCCGGGTGGCCGGTGTGCGGTATTGTGACGGTGTCACGGGGAGGAGCGCCCGTAGTCAGGCCTCGGGGATGTAGCCATATCGATGAACCTCGTTAACAAATCTCGGTGTCGTGCTCGTGTGATTGCTTGGTTCTCGGATGATCGACGGTACGTCTCGGATTTATTCTAACAAGTGGTATCATGAGCTAGGTTATTCAAAGTCTGTGGATTGTTGATCTAGAGGAAGTATAAGTCTGAGATGCAGCTGGCTGCGGCGTGGTTCTCGACGAGATTGGAAGAAGCAATCGGAATAAGCGGCGGCGGCGTATTGTGACGCGTGTGCGTGGATGCACCTGACCTAGCGGACAGGCAGCAGCAACTCGTGAGGATTGAGGCGCGAGGCCCAGTGGCCTTGGCAGCAAGCAGCGATCAGCAAGGCCCACGTGGGCTGGCAGGCCTCGTGCGTTTGTTTTCGAGGTGCACTGCATACACACTAGCGCTCGTACGGGATTTGTTTTGACCAAAAGAGACCGAGTCTCCACTACTGACACGGAGGTAGGCAGGCAACTCAATTGACGAAAGAAATCCATCAAGGGATATGCATCCATCAGAATTAGCAGGAGACATTGACATGTAGCACTAGCATCGGGAGTTGAGTGCCAGGGAGCTACACACGTGAAGACCAGAAGGTTGTTTTTGGTTGGAATTTGCTAGTAGTACAGATTTGCTTGTGTATTTGGGCATCACGTGAGAGGAAAGCTCGGATAATTTTTTGGCAACGTCAGTCATATGAAGAATCATGATGTCATCGGACATCAAGTTGAGGTGGACAAGTTCACGGAACTGAAAATCTTGGGTTATGGCAGACAGGGTGAAAGGTTTCTTGGCACAACAAGGATGCTTGAAGGCGTTGCGTGAAGTCATGTCAGCTAAGATGGAAGTATTATGTGATGGATGAGAATTCGCGGAAGATGATTTGGGAGCCTCGAGCGTGTCATGCAGTCGGAAAAGTTCGGCTGGGTCGGACTAGATAGTCTGACGGATCGACGTGAGTCGGTTGGTACAGAAGACGGTGATGGGATCGGCGACAGCGACATAGGAGCGTGATGCTGATGGTGACCGACTTCTGGGGCGTGGAAACACGTGGCACAGGCCTGAGTGCTTGTGTGGCTTCGACAAGGCTATGGCGCGGGGTTGATTCAAGACGGCGTACGCATGAGAGCTTGAAGTCGACGAGGCGCGGGGTGGCACGTACAACCACCATGGAGTCATGTTGAAGGTGGAGCTGGATTGAGGGGCTACGGCGTAAGTGCACAGAGAGTCAAAGCCTATTCAGCGGCGGGAAAAAGCGAGGAACACGTAGTTCGGACTGGAGCCCAATGGTCCGATGGAAGCATGAAACTCGTCATCGATCGGTGATGATCGGTGGTACTCTGCAGTGGGGGTTGAGTGGTGTGGGTTCGCGACCCTTGAGGTTTGACCGGGACAGCGGAGGCTCAACGCGGTAATAGCGGCGAGGCGTGCGGTACGCACGGGGCATGGAGACGGGCCAGGGCTCTGGTGGTCATACATGTGGTGAGACAACTGCGAATTTGACTCGGGATGACTACAAGCAACGGTGAAATTCTTTCAAGTTTCAGACAGACGGTCAAGAAAGGAGCGGTGATGTTGAGTTCAGGTAACTCTTATGTGTGACACCTAATATGTGAGTTGTTCACTTTCACGCAGGTCAGCGATCAGTGTGTGATGGCGTTGGACTGATGCTCTGGAAGTTGGGAGCGCAAACGAGAGTAATGCGGAACTTAATTTTGCTCGAGTGTTGACTGTGGTCAAGAATAGAAGGGACTACAAGTTGCAGGTGGAGTCATATGGAGTCTTTGGAGTAGCAGCGGTATTCATGGGATAATCTCAAGTCCAATGTACATGGAAGTTTGACGCATTGACGAATTCAAGATGGTGGAGAATATTCGCCAAGGTGGAGTTTGTTAGAATTGTGTCGAATATAGTGTACAAAGTAGGTTACAGTTGGACTTGTAGTTGTACCGTGTTTACATAGGATGTGGTGTCGTGTCCTAGTAGGACACTTGTATCCTAGGCCTCTCTTATATAGCGGGGTAGACACACGATGTAACCTATGCCAACATAATAGCACAGGCGCGCAAGGGGGAGCCGGCGGCATGTGCCGGCGCCCGGGTGGCCGGTGTGCGGTATTGTGACGGTGTCACGGGAAGGAGCGCCCGTAGTCAGGCCCCGGGGATGTAGCCATATCGGTGAACCTCGTTAACAAATCTCGGTGTCGTGCTCGTGTGATTGCTTGGTCCTCGGATGATCGACGGTATGTCTCGGATTTATTCTAACAATGGAGGTAGAAGGCGGTGCAGCAGCTGCAGTTTTCACCTCACTTGTGCTAGCCATTTTTTCTTGAAGATTTGTGCTAGCCAATTTGGGTACGGGTGATCCAATTTGGGTACGGGTGATGCTCACGGAAGCCATCCTATGTAGCTCACGGATTGTCTTGTCTATATAATTCTTGACGTAGATGATGATTGAGTCGTGGAATGCTAGGTTTCATGAAAGGAAAATGCATGTGCAAGATTGGTACATTTTGTGATGGAAGGATTAATAGATTTGATCTTCTTCTTTGACAACCCGTGAGAACATTGAATAAGTGAAACAACAGACGTTATTGACCACAAACTCGCAATGGTTTCCAACTATTGGAAACACAACTTGGGTGGCATTGCAACATCGTGTATTTTTTAATTCATATATTTTTGGAAAAAAAATCATGTTTTAATTATATACTTATTATGAACTTGGTTAAGGCTTTAGACGTGCGTTGCACGTGCACACTTACTAGTAGGCCCACAAGTGAGCATCACATGTGTGGCAGAGAACATATAGCCCATTTGCGATTTGTAATAATGTACAACCCATTTTTGAATTCTAATGAAATTTACTACATCCATTTATAGTTTGTTAAAATTACAGGCCATTTTCTAGCCAGGACAACGATTAATAATTTCAACCAACTGCTCAAAACAGAATTCAACAAAATTTCCCACATTTTGATGGGATCATAAATATTTTTATCCCAAAATTTCGAGTCAGATTAAATATAATTTCAAAATAAATTTGTATTAGGTAAAAATCCAACAAAATATTGCGCGTGCAACAAATAATGAAATTAAAAGTTTCAAAAATCCAATAATGATATTTTTTAAAAACTAATTGCTTGTTTTGTGCGTTTTTTATAGTTACAGCTCAATTTTTATAATTACATTCCATTTATTATTTCTTAAATCTCATTTTCTTGTTAAGCCTAATGCATCCCTCCTAGAAAAGATTTGCAGCCCGGCGGGGCGGAGAATAACAAGTTGACCTGGGTTGGGCATTCCTCAAAAAAAGTATAGCTGGGCTAGCCATTTTCACCTTGAAAAACATAATATCTAGGCTGGATATTTGGTCGACATAAAATAATAGCCTGGGCTAGATGGGCCACAGCCCGCCCAGTTGATACCCTGCTCCTCTGAACAACAACAAAAACATCGCTCAAGAAAAACTCTGCTCACACCTCAAAAATTAAATACTGCTTGAGCTGCTGGGTCCCAGCTATCGGCCGCTACTTGTGCAATCTCTCGTTTATTGACTATATAGGTTGAGAATGGTGTGGGACCGTGATGTTAGGAAATCAGGAGGAAGCAAAAAATACTATATAGCTGAAAAAATAAGAAGGAAAACCTATATACATACTGCAATCGACACCACTCGTTAACGGTGCCTGAAAATTGTTAGATCCCCCCTCATGAACCGCCCTGAACCACTTGTTGACGCACGGGTCCAACGACCCCTTACCTATCTGCCTCCCAACTGCCCATCGCCGCCACACCGAAAGCCCGCGCGTATACTTTGCTTTTGGTTTTCCCCCATGTCCCATAAATAACTTCTCTTTCTTGTCATCCATACGCCACACACTCCCAAACCCCCACCCCACCAAAAGCAACCACACCACCCACCTACAAACAATAGTCTCGCTACGAGTACTAAAGATATGAGATGCATATTTAGTGTAGTCACTGATTGGATATGAATGGATACACGATCATAGACCTACAAATAAACACATAAAATTGTGGAGTGGGCTAGAAAACATAATTGTCAATAAATGCAGCCCAATGTCACGTGAGAGGCGATAGGATACGTGTCTTTCATCTCCACCTACCCCACCCCGCTCTTTCTTTCCCGCCCTCTCATGGTGAAGGGATGAAAAGGGTGTGGAGGCAAGTGGAGCAGAGAGAAGAAACACTGCTGAGGGGATGATGCAGGGAGGCCACACGTAGTGAGTAAGAGGAGTAGCGAATAAGAAGGAAAGTCAATATATGTACCAGCTGGCAATCACTATAGCTAAAAATGTATTATTGATTCTCAGTTGATTGCAATTTTCTAGAAGTGCAGTAGATTTATGAAAAGGTATGATTTCGGTTTAGTTGAAAGTGTAACGTCCACCTGATTTGTGAAAAAAGTACAACTTCAGTTTAGTGAAAAGTGTAACTTCCACCTGATCTGTGAAAAAGTGCAACTTCAGTTTACTGAGAAGTGTAACTTTCTCTAGATTTCTGAAAAAAAACACAACTTCAGTTAAGTGAAAAGTGCAACTTTCACAGGATTTTTTAAAAGGAACAACTTCAGGTAGTGAAAAGTGCAACTTTCACTTTTCAGAAAATCATAACTGGATGAAAAAAGTGCAAGTCCACTTTTCATTGAACTGAAGTAGTAACACTTTTCCTTTCAGAAAACAGTATGGAGTTAATTCGGTTTGACTCCGCACCCCTTGCACGTGTGTACAATTAGATGGTAGGGAGTTAATTCGGTTTGACATTGGCCATGTGCCCAATTAGAAGGTAGGGAGTTCATTTGATTTGACGTAAAACATACTTTTTTGACACAGTACAGATGCAAAACGCTCATACATACGCGCATACACTCATCCCTGAACGCACAAACACACACCCTACTCCTAGCTATGAGCACCTTCGAGAGACTGAGCTGGCATATCATCTTAAGATTTACGAAGTCATCGTAGGTCCCTCGTCATCGATGGAAACGTCTTCTCCCACTGAAAGCGCATCGTCGAAAATTCTAAAATAAATACAGAAATAATGCAAGCATCGGGACTTGAACCATGGTGGTTGTGGATAACATTGTCTCTCTAACTATCCAACAACCTTAGCCATTTGTTTCTAAGGATAACAGTAACACGTCCAACGACGGCACACAATCCTTAGAGCCCTCTCGCTCTCAGTTGACCCTTGACCATGGTTGTGGTTAGACACTAGGGAGTTAGTTTGGTTTGATTTCTTTTCTACACACGCACGCGTCGTGCCGCCTAGTTTCGAGCGTGCTCCCGCTCGTGGTCGACCCTTGACTATTATCATAAGGAGTTATTTCGGTTCAAAAGTTGTGTATAAGACATAACTTTGACTAATAATTATTGTGTTATACTCCCTCCGTTCGAAAATACTTGTCAGAGGAATGGATGTATCTAAACGTATTTTAGTTTTAGATACATCAATTTTTATACATTTCTCCGACAAGTATTTCCGAACGGAGGGAGTATATATTTATATGACATAGAATTTATATGGTGAATATTCAAACAAATGCCCAAAGATTAACCCTTTGACGGTCAATGGTTGCATATAGGACAAGACCAACATTTGACTCTTTACTATATTTTTCTTAAGATATACAATTTGTACATTTTATATTCCAAATTATTTATTTAACGTCTGAGTAAAAACTGTTTTCTACTACTATTGGTCAAACATTTGTGCTAACAAAATCTCATATGCAATGAATTTTCAAGCAAAAAAAATACAATGAAGCCAAATTCAAAATAGAATTATTAGGTATTTCATTTCTAATCATGAGCTTATGCAAAGAAAATAGGTATTGGAAACTCCACACCGAAAATAAAGGTTGAGAAACAGAGATGCCACATGTGCTCTCACATGCTAGGTGAGAGGGGGAGAGAGAGAGAGTTGGGAGAGAACGAATGATCATGTGTGTGTGGGCCCATCCTATGCATATCAACGGCCGCACGGTCCCCTCAACACGCTCCTACAAGTGGTCGGCATGACAACAGGGTAGTTGGACGACAAAAAGTCCAACGAAGTATAGTGAACGTAGTAGTTTGCATATTAAATTTGGTTAACATGGTGTCCAAAGATTAACCATCTCATGGTCAAAGGTTGTGTATTACATTCTATAGTGAACATACGACAAAGAGATTAACCCTTCCATGACTAAAGGTTGTGTATATGGCATATCTTTGACCAACAATTACCCTACAACTTGATATTTTGTATGATATGGAGTTTATATGATCAATTGTCGAACAAAGGGTCCAGGGATGAACCTTTTCACGATCAAAGGTTTGCTAATGCAACAAGAATTTTACCAACGGTCACTATATTACTATGCATTTTCTATGATATATAATTTATATAATTATTTTCATATTCCAAATTGTTTATTTCTCCTTTTGATTAACAACATTTTTATACTAACTAGCTAATTGCCCATGCGTTGCAATGTGGGCATATACATATTATAAAGTTTCAAAACCAACCGTGCCTGATATATACCTTACATGCACCATATTAAAAAAATTGTTAAGATTTTATTTGATTCGATTATGTGTAGGGTAAGGTAATAAAAGTGTTGATTTAACTAAATTTATAGCAAGATTTGAATTGATTTAGGTATGGTAGGGGAAGGAAAAGATGTTTTTTGATTCAGTTGAGGTTTGGGTAATATTTAATTTGATGACTTAATGCAAGGCATGGTTTTGGTAAGATTTGATTGATTTAATGCAGGGCAAGGTTTCCAGTAGGACAAGGAAAGAAAATATCGATCTGATTTAGATTATTCCAAATAGGGAGGTGTGGGGAGGAAAAACTAACGTAGGCGGACGGGGAAAACAAACATGGAGAGACGAGGGAAACAGTTGGTTTTTCCGTGGGAGAGAGAACAGACAAGCCTGGAGTGGTGAAGGGAGGTGAGGAGAACCTATGAACTCCCATCTAATAGCAGAGATATTTTCCCGTGCGTTGCAACGTGAGCATATACATATTATAAAGTGCCAAAACCAATCGTGTCTGATATATACCTTACATGCACCGTATTACAAAATTTGGTAAGATTTTGTTTGATTTGAATATGTGTAGGGGAAGGTAATAAAAGTTTTGATTTAGCTGAAGTTCTGCTAAGATTTGAATTGATTTAGGTGTGGTAGGGAAAGGAAAGAAAGTTTTTGATTTAGTTGAGGTTTTGGTAAGATTTGATTTGATGACTTAATGCAAGACATGGTTTTGGTAAGATTTGATTGATTTAATGCAGGACATGGTTTTTAGTAGGACAAGAAAAGGAAATACCGATCTGATTTGGATTATTCCAAACAGGGAGGCGTGAGGAGGAAAAAGTAAGGTAAGCGGACGGGGAAAACCAACATGGAGGGTCGAGGGAATCACTTGATTTTCTGTGGGAGGGAGAATAAACAAGCGTGGAGGGGTGACGGGAGGTGCCGCGAACCTACAAACTCCCATATAATAGTAGAGATATGGGTCAAAAAGTTGCAATAGAAAAATTTAATGTGCAATGAATTTTGAGCGAAGAGTACCATGAAGCTAAATTTAGAAGAAGATGATCACGTATTTCATTTGTATAATCTTGATCTTACACAAAGAAAATTGATAGTGGAAACTCCGCACGGACGAAAAGTTGAAAAAAAAGATGCATGTGTGCGTCTATCATATGTTTGAGGGTGTGTGCTTCCCATATGTTTTGAGCTTGTACGCGTCCCACATTAGGTAATAGACAGAGGGAGTTGAAAGAGAAGGAATGACAACGTGCGTGGGCTCCTCGATCTTACACGTACTGACAACTGCATAGCCCCCTCAGCATGTTCTTGCGAGTGACCGGGTGTGAGAATGAGGGGCACAATTTTTTTCCTAACTATTTTGTTGTTGTATAAACATGAGCACTTCCCTCGCAAAATAGAGCACTACTCGGAGAGAAAACTGATACTACTATATACCCGGAAAAATAAGATGGAAAACCAATATACGTACCAGCTGGCAATCAAAACCTAGGAGATCTCCCCCATGGACCGTCCTCGAATTGCTCACTGACACACGAGCCCCACGACGCCTTACCCATCCGCCTCTCAACAGCCCATCGCCACCTGGAACCTTGCGCATATATTTTCCTTTTTCATTTTCTGTCCCATGTCTCATGAATAACTTTTCTTCCTTGTCATCATACGCCACACTCCCCCAAACCCCCACCCCACCAAAAGCAACCATGCCACCCACCTACACACAATAGTCCCGCAACGAGCACTAGAGCTTTGAGTTGCATATTTGATGAAGTGATTGATTGAATATGAACGGATACACGGTCATAGAGCTGCAAATACCCACGTAAATACATGGAGTGGGCTACAAAACATAATTGACAATAAATGCAACCCAATGTCACATCAGCAGCAATAGGATATGTATCTCTTGCCTCCACCTGCCCCACCCTTCTCTCTTTCCCATCCTCTCGCGATGAAGGGGTCAAAAGTGCGTGGAAGCAAGTGGAGCAGAGAGGAGGAACCCCGCTAAGGGGATGACACAGGGAGGCAACACACAACGAGGAAGAGGAGTTGGGTGTTCTATCAAATCTTGGCAGGATCCAGTGAGAGTTGTTGGCGCTAGAGAAGAGCCCCCTCCTTATGTCGTATGTTTATCATTATATAATAATGAGCCGAGAGCGCACACATTTCAATGCACTGATATAATGTTAATTTGTTGACTACATGCATATGAACCATTTAATCGATGGAGCTATCCGCCATGCAGTGTTATGTTCTGTCTAGGATTCCAACCAGACCAACGAAGAAGTAAACAACGCTCGTCTAAGTGCATTTTTCCAAGTAATGTCTTATCTGCTAAGCATAAGAAGCATAATAAGCAGTTCCCTATTCTATTGTAGGCCAACTATTCCTACGGAGGAACACATGAAAATGAGGGATGAACTATTTATGCGAAGTAGAAAGGGCAGAAGAGAGCTTGCGCGAGCAGAGAAGGGGATGGGGAGGGGAGAAAAAAAATATGGAGTAACGACTGGTTGTTGATGATAAATTGTTTGATGGTGGAGGTTTTCATTCGGGGGACCGCGTGCATAAATGCGGGGCGGTTTTTTTTGCATGGTAATACGTGTCTCATTCATATCATAAAGATCAAATTACAAGTCACGTAAAAACTGACATGACAGAACTGAAAAGATAACAGAACATTGCTAAGCTTAACACCAACATCCATCACCTACCTCCGTCACCACCACAACAGCCACCAAAAAAAAAAATGACGGATCACCTCCTCATCCGAGCTCGACGCGGCCCCATCGCTGATATGCAGCTTTGCGAACCTCCAAGGTGGCTCACCAAAGATGAAACTATTACCGGTTGAACGAATCAGACCGGGGCAACACCCCAGACATGCCATCGAACTCCAGATCTGACACCCCACCACGACTAAGACGCCGAAGTAGGAAATCGTACCTGCCATCCATCAACCACGAACCCAGCATATGTTCCGTCTTCCAGATGTCGTCGATGCAGACCACGATCTGCATCCGCTCCAGAACTACCTCCGAAGCTCCACGCCGACGCTGGAGCAGACGCCATCGCAACGGCGGAGCCCGAGGACACAAGTCCACCACAAGGATGCCGTCGCCGCCACGATATCCCCGCTTGAACAGACTGGTTCCCAAATCCATCACCGACCATAAAAGACGATCGCCTCGCCGGAGAAGAATCTGGAACTTCTTTATTCAGCATCGCCGTCGCCGCCGCCGAAGTCAAGGCGTCGGACGATCCAAAAACCTAAGCTATTAGGGCTCTAAACCTAAAGCAAAAATGACACACATGCCCGGGATCCGGCGACCCCCCTCATGACCGACGTCCAAGAGGTCGCCAGCGGAGGAGAGCCGCTGGAAAACGGCGCTGGAAAGTTGGCTCTCTTGGCGGCGGCTAGGGTTTTGGTCTCTAGCCAAACCCGCCCCCGAACAGCAAACCTACGTATGATAATGCGGGGCGGGTTTTGACGAGGCCGATGAGTCAAGCGTCATTAATGCACAGGTGATATACGACTAAGGTGGTGTTTGGTTCTCTAGTTCTAGGACTTTTTCTAGTCCCTAGGACTTTTTGAAAAAGGACTCTCAAGGAGGTGCTTCTAAGGACTTTTAGCAAAAAATCCCAAAAAAGCCCCCCCTGTTTGGTTTGCTAGGGACTTCTTTTAGTCCCAACACAAAAAAGTCTCTGGAACCAAACACCCCTAATATATGGATATATTGATGCTTTCAAAATATAAGTAAAGCAAAATAAAACGTGAGCACTACTCAAAAGAGAAGACTGATACTACCTGCAAACGCAAAAATAAATACTTTTTTTCTGAAACTTTCAAAAAAATCTTTACCTCTTTACCTAATAATAAAGAAAATTGGGTTTCTGTTGTCCGTCGGTGGTGTTTTTGCAAAAAAGCCCCTGCTGATTTAGGTATTCAACCCGCAATCCTATTCTAAGTGACTTATCCAAGAAAACGTTTCGTTTATGCAAGAGACACCCTAGGTTGTTTAGTATTTAACCCGTGGTCACACTCCAACCATCACGCACGCATGCAAACGTGATCCACGGGGCTGATTCAATGAATTATAACCGGGAAAGAAGGAACAAATCCTCACCACGATTTATAGAAAATTCGCACCAGGCATGAGAATCAGATTCAGAAAAGAATGAACAAAACATGATGGGAAGGCAATCGAAGGGGTCAAATCCACACATATTCGAATGATAATAAATACGACAGCACCGACGGCGCGAGCACTGTAGTGTTGGAGACGGGGAAGGGCACGGTGCTGTCCCAGTTCTTGCCGTGAATCGTTGAGGAGGAGGAGCCGAGGAGGGTTCCGCGGCGGTCGTTGACGCAGGCGTGATGGGGACGAGATCCGGCGGCGGCGCTCCAGATCTGGTGGTCTGGAACGAGGTGCCAGCAACTTGGCGGTCGTTGACGCGGGCGTGATGGGGACAGGAACCGTCGGTGGCACTCCGGATCTGGTGGTCTAGAACGGGGTGCCAGCGACTTGGCTTCACATCGGCCTGCATGCATATGCACTCCATAGAATTAGAACGAGACGAGGAAATGAGAGAGAGAGAGAGAGGACATGACAAGACGGGATCCGGCGGCTGCGCTCACTCAGGTGGAACGGGGGCACCAGCGATTTTGGAGGCTTCACATCCGGGCCTGCATGCAGTCACCCGATTGAACACGCCGGCAACCCGGGAACGAACTTCGCCGAGCAGCCGTCTCATAGCGCTTAAATGTCGTTGGCTACGCATATCGGTGGAAGCACGGGATGAGAAAGAGAGATGGAGCGAGAAGGGGCAAATTGCGAATCGCTGCGAGAAAGGGAAAGAGGAGAGGGGTCGGCTCGGCTGGCTTGGCTCCCTCTTCGCTCCGCCCACACGGAGTCCACCGGTCAGAGAGATTTGAGAGAGGATGAGAGATGGAGCGAGAGAATAGGAAAGATGGATGCAGATGCATCCTGGTGGGGGCGAATGGATAAGCCAGCGATGGAGACGAATGGATAAACCAACGGTGGAGCCATGGAGGTACACATGATGGGCCTGATGGGTGTACGTGTAGGTGCGTGTAGGCCGCTCAGCCGCACGGGAGTTATAATATTTTCTTGTGTTTGGACCAAGACTTAATAGTGCAAAAAAAATATTGAGAATGAAATATAATCTTCCAAATAGAGCAAACCTACCATTAGAAAAAAAAACTACATTATCAAAATCATTAGAATTCAAATCTTTTGGTAATTTCGTAAAATACTTTAAATGAATTATTAAACACTCGAAGATGTTCACGACGGAACAAACATATGCTGCCTCACCGCGATTGCTCTTTTTCTTCCGAGCTTTGGGAGGCTCCCTGCCATATGGATGTAGATGATCAAGAAGAGTTCAGAAAAGCCAAGTCCGTTTTTTCTAAAAAAATAAAATTACTTTTTTGCCACTTGAAACGTGGTTAGGGCACGTATAATGCGGGCACTGGGAATAAAATACTGGCAGATTTTGCATCGTCCTGGCAACTTTCCTGGTATCAACCCATAACCTAGAGTCGGACACTAAAAAAAGTATACGCAATGTAGCTGCTAGGGCCGTATGATTGTGCATGTTAATTTGCTTGGGATTCTAAATGCTCTTGTGTTGGAGCCGGCCTTAGTGGTTGTTTGGATACAGGGAATTAGAAGTAGGATTTTAGAAAACGAGTTTTTAGAGAATTTTTAGGAAAACCAGTTTTGGTTAGTTATTCTGTTAAGGTAAGCACGTACAATACTTTGTTTGGATGAGAAAAATAAGAAAGCATGGATACGCAGCTCCATCACACAACGACTTAGTCAAAATTCCAATACGTTCCTTCGGTCGATCTATTGAGCTGCTGGCGCTTAGCGGGAGCGTCTCCGTCGAGCGCTCCTGTCAGCCTCGCTGCGGCCACTTCCCCAAATACGGCGACAGAGACAAGGGCGCTGTCGGTGGCGACGGTGATGACAACGAACCAGGCTGCCGGCCATGCAGCAGTATCCTCTGTGCGCCGCTGGGATGACTAGGCAGGGGGCAGTGCTTACGATGTGATGCTGTTCGCCGTTCGCGTACGCTGGGGAGATCAGGTTGTAGCAACCGTCGGTAAGACGAACACATCGACTATGGCATTCTGTATTCCGCGGCAGCTCCCGGCTCCCGCCTCGCCAAGTCACCATGCCATACGGCGACGGGCACGTTCAAGCCACGAACGGCAAGCTCGCCGAGCCTCGCCGACTTCCAGCGTAAACTTGCTGATGCCTGTAGAGCACATCGCGACCCTTGTGCTTCGTCACCGTGTCACACGACGAAGGCCATGTCCGGGCCAGAGCGGCGAGAGCTCGCTGAGCCGCACTGACTTCCAGCGTCGCCTCGCTTGTGCCTGCAGAGGACGTGGCGGCGCTATGATGCGTCGTCGTGCGACACGACCACGACCACGTCTGGGCCCCGAGCGGCGAGCTCACCCACTCGTCGGCGCCTCGCTCATGCCCGAAGAGGATTGCGGACGTCGTCGTCGGCAGAAGGAGGAGCACATCGGCCATGGCACCATGCGCTCTGTATGTGGCCACCGTATTCATAAAACTGGTTTATATAAAAACGCCAAATAGTCGTTTTTCTATAAGCTGGGTTTTTGAGGTTTTGTAGAACTCAGTTTTCTTTATCCATGATTCAGTTAGGCGATCCAAACAAGATGTTTGGTTGTTACAACAGAAATTGCGTTTAACTAGAGCTAGTTCTCTATAATCTTGCTATCCAAACAACCCCTTAGAGTGATATTTTTAACCTCTTCATCTGTTGGTCATTATCTATTATGATATCCATGTATAATAAGTGATTCCACATGAGTTTGTCAGTTAATGCTAGCCTACATAGATAGTGTGTTAGGTGGTGGATCAGTGCATCATCTTGGGATTGATCACATTTGGGTTCATTGTGATCACGTAGACATCACAACTATCATGGACAAGGGCGGGAAAGAGGATAAGCTTCGAAACGGCAAAGGCGTGTGATATTGATTTTCACCCGTTGCAACGCACGGGCCTTTTTTGCTAGTAAAATAAAAAAAAATACTAACAAGGAAAAACAATATACGTACCAGCTGGCAACCGACGTGTGCGAAATCCCTCCCACGAACCGCCCCCAGATCGCTCGCTGACGCGCGGGCCCGACGGCCCCCCACCGCTCCGCCTCCCAACTGCCCACCGAGAAGTCGAGAACCCCGCGCGTATTCCCAACATTTCTCTCCCGTAAATAAACTTCTCCTCCCCGTCATCCACACGCCACACTCCCCCGTCCCACCGCGCCACCCACCTGCCCGCAGCGGTTCCGCTACGGGTACTCGGCATTCCTCCCCGCCGCCTCGCCTCCCCTCCTCTCCCCTCTTCCCGTGGAGAGACAGACACGCGGCCGCCAGCCAGGCCGAGGCATGTCCGGCGGCGCCGCCCTAGCCTCCCAGCCCCAGCCCTCCGCGCCCCCGTCGCAGCCGCAGCAACAACAGCAGCAGCAGCAGGCCAGGGAGCAGCTGAAGAAGGCGGTGGAGATGAACGCGGTCCGCCTGCAGGCCATCGGCGAGCGGATCAGGGGCCACTTCCGCGGCGGCTCCTACGCGCTCGCGCCCGCCGACCTCTCCCACCTCGTCTACGCCCTCGCCAGGTCCGCCCCTCCCCCCACCCGCATTATCCCGCTCTCCCCGTCCCAGCCTCCGTCCCCCCTAATTCTCCCTAGGGTTTTTGGCCGCGGCGTCGTGGCGCAGTGGCTCTTCGCCTAGTTTTTTTTTCCACCGTGCGTGCGTGCTTGCAGGGGGATCGATTACGCGCTGTCGGGCGGTGACATTCCTAAGATCGCGAGTGAGATACCAGACACTCTGAGAAAGGTAAAATTGCGTCTGTCCCCTTCCTCGGCCGGACAAATTCCCCTTGTTTTGTTCCGCGCAGTCTTCTCAATTTCTGTTGTCTTTTGGCCGGTTCGTATAGTGGTGAAACGGACATGGCAGTTTCTGCTGGCGAGTCTAATTATTAGACCATAACCGCCCTTCCTTACTCATGATTCACTGCTCGTGTGACTCACTACAGCAGTTACTAGTTGTGATCACCTTAATGCATTATAGAAGTGGAACACGCATTTGGTGTGACGGCAGTTGAGTTTTTCATTGTAAGCTAGGTATTTTTTACCCTTGGACCTTCTGTGAATGCGCTTCCTTTTGGTCTAAATTGCAATGTTTAGCAAATGGGAGTAACACAATACATATAGGTTGAGAGCGCAAGCTGTGTAATTGTGAGACTTAAATGAATGAATGGTAGATTGGTATCTTTTGTTTTCTCCGAAACATCTCTTTGAGAGGGTCACGGCCTCAGCAGTGTGCTTTGTTGATTCAAGACTTCAAGTACACCAACTTCATAGCATAGAGATAACTAGTTGACCAAAGTTAAGGAAACTCATATGAGAGTCTAACTTTTAACTTAAAAAGTGAAGTGACTTATTTTCCCTTTCAAGTACTATAGTAGCGGACACTCTTTGGAGGATTCTAGTTCCTAATTTCACAAAAAATTATGTTAGATTTGTGATTCTGTTGTTCATATGCCTTTTCTTCTGGTAATAAGTGACCTAATCAAGGGGGTAATATAGTCTTTGCCAGGCATACTTGTTTCTATGCAATACCTGAAACTGCCCGTCTATTCAGGATATGGGTGAATATATTTTGTATTTTCGAACTTATTTAGTTCTTCTGGGGAACACATCCTAACATTGTTATTTTCTAGATTTGTTGTATGAGGTAACTAGCATATGAGCTGTACACTTACGAATTTTGACCTTGAATTATGTTGTCCATTCATTGTGGGTGGATAATTTGTTTATGCGGTAAATTAAGTCGTGGTCAATATTTTGCTTAATTCTGTGCTATTAATTTTAACTCTACCACTATTTACCAGGTATATGAGCTGAGGAAGGATCCATTTCTACAATCTTCTGTCATGGTACTGATCATATCATGCAAGGTAAATCACCTTTCATGCCAGTCATGTGTTAGTACCACTTAGAAACTTTTTCCCAAACCAGAACACAATTACGTACGAGGAATTATCTGTTTATATAGTCTTGTTTCACTCATGTTGGTTTATTTGAAAAGTCCAATTGTAAACAGACTTAGAGAAGAACACATTTTCTTCCGTGACTGCATATATGATTATATGTATCATCAACATATTATTTGCTTCGACCCAATGTTCAGCTGGTCTAAACAAAACCCCAATGTTTTGCTATAAAAACAATTACCATCTATCCATTGATCCTACTCATGTGTGTTAAATTTCTTCAACTGTATAATTTACCTTCGAGTTGCTTCAAGCGATTCAAAGTGTTACATGCATACGTTGATTAGGTTATATGCCAAGGTTACAATTTTTCATGCATCTGTTGATTATGTTATATGCCAAGGTTACAATTTGTCTCTTGAGCTTGTTTTTCAAACATAATATGTGGCTCTCCCACTAAAAAGTTAATCTGTTAATGCACATGCTGTTTTGCAGAATGCTTGTAAAAACAAATGGTTTCAGCCTTCAGATTACATTGATATTCTCAGAATGGCTGATGAGGTGTGTATGAAATGCTTGGTTTCTTCTTTTATGTTCATTGCATATCTGTAGTCTTGGGTGGTGGCATGGCCATATCATCTTACCTAGTTATAATTTATCTTGGCATGAAGCTATCTGGCAGCTTCTGCACGAACAGTAGCGAGCCAGCTAATGACAGCACCGTGCTTGAAATCATTTCAACAGTAATGCCAAGGTAAGGAGGGAATCTCTTTCTCTGGATGCTTACATGTTGCCATCACATTCCCTGTTGTCAGTTTTATGTAAATCTTAATACAAAATGAAATTAGAACCACAAAAAATGTGAGATTGGAAATCCCATTTTCGCGAAACATGTTTTACTATCTTATTAAACACTTCAGACTTTTAATTCAGGGTGACACGGATATCTCATATCATGCTTCAGAGTTCAAAATGTAAAAATAATACTTGAAACATAATATGAAATCCAAATATTGTGTAGCTTAGAGTCAGTATATTTCAAAAATTTAAGCTATTAAATTTAAAATTTCAATTTCCAATTTTCAGTTGTTTAGGTTTAGTATTCACAAGACAAATTTAAATAAATACTCCCTCCATCCCTTAATATAAGAGCGTTTTTGACACTAGTGCAGTGTAAAAAACGCTCTAATATTATGGGAAGGAGGGAGTATATTTGAACCCATTGGTTATAATATGATCAACCGAAGTCACTCATTAGCTTTGTGACACATTTTATTTGTTTTAATGTGGTCCTTCTTGTAGGTATTATCCTAAGTTGAAGTTCGACCGTCTAATCACTTCGCTGGAAGCAAAGGTGGTCAATCTGTTCAATTAAAATTATCTTATATGTGCTATTCTTCCTGATAAGTTCTCTAATTTGTTATAATCACTCACGCCCACTTTTTTGCATTCTTACATCCTGATGTGGGAGGACATATATTGATAAGCGACAAAGCTTTGTTTCATAGCTGTAGCCTGGTTTTGATATACCTGTCTGTACTTACAGGTTGGATATGATATTTTGATGGCTGACTTCTTTATTCATAGAAATCTACCTAAACATGAAAAGATTGTAAGTACCATTCCAGGGAAAATATTTATTTTACTAAATTTCAGTGTTGATGCTATTAAACTGCCTGTGTACTGATTTAAACAAGTGTTGATGCTATTTAAACTGCTCATGTACTGATTTAAACAAGTGTTGATGCTATTTAAGTATTTTACTTGGCTGTGTTCAACAAGTGTTGATGCTATTTAAACTGCCCATGTGCTGATTTTAACAAGTGTTGATGCCATTTAAGTATTCTGCATGGCTTGTCTCAACAAGTGTTTAATGTTATTTAAACTGCTCATGTACTGATTTTCGTGTTTTGCTATTATACTATTCACTTAATTATATGTTTTTCTTTTGAGTTTCTTGACCAAAAGCTTGACACAGTGGCAACCCTCTTAGGTATTTTTAAAATATTAAACATAACACTATGTAGCATCATGTTCTGTTCACATCGGTTAGTATTGTATTAATGTCTCTTGCATTTGGCTTGATACTGGTTGCGAGATCTTATGGGTTTCACCTCTAGCCTACCCCAACTTGTTTGGGACTAAAGGCTTTGTTGTTGACTTGTTGTTGTTGTATTTGGCTTCATACTCCCTCTGGTCCTTTTAACTCCGCGTTTTAGATTTGTGTCCAGTCAAACTTTGCAAAGTTTGACCAACTTTATATTAAAATATATCACCATCTACAATAAGAAATATATATACTATGAAACTACATTTCATAATGAATCTAATGATGTTGATTTGGCATTGTGAATATTGATACTTTTTTCTACAAGTTTGGTCAAAGTAGAGATACTTTGACTCCGGACAAAACTTATATGCAGACTAAAAAGGACCGGAGGGAGTACTGGGCAACTGAATATTTGTAAATTTGTTGTGTCTTCATGTTGACCACTGTCGTCCTGTTTACTTTACCATGATACCTCTTCTGGAATAGTGTCCAAAAGATTTTGGGACCAACTTGTTTAGTTTCTAGCTGTCAATAACAACTAATAGTTGCACAGATTCTGCTTGTATGCTAATTATTCCAAAATCTCTGTTCTGTATGCCCTTGTTGTTTATTGAGTGATCGGATAGTATAACGCTATTGTGGGAGTTCGGTAACACTTCATGACTACTCCCGTCGTTTCAAATTATTTGTATTTCTAGCCCAACTCAAACCTCTAAGTTTGACCAAGTCTATAGAAAACTATACCAATATCTACAACACCAAATTAGTTTGATTGGATTCATCATAAAATGTATGTGTATTATTATTATATACTTGATGTTTTCAAATATTAGCACATTTTTCTTTATCTTGGTCGAATAAGGGAAGCCTGACTTGAGAGAAACTATAACTCAGAATAATTTGGAACGGATGGAGTATGTATTATATTTCTCTTATTGGTTTTGTCTTTCAATGTCATTGTCTCATGATTTTATATCCAGTAGATTTATTGGTTGTTTCACCTTCTGCAGTGTCTAGTTGTTGTCCAAAAGGAAAATTTAGATGTCTCATCATGTATTGCAAGCCCCCAGCATGTGAGGTGCATTACCTTCTTTGCTTTGATGCTTGATATGTTATGCCAAGAGACACATGCCTGATGTTTTTTATGTTTCAGCTTTTTAGTAAACGGAAAAGGTGTGGACAAGAGGACTAATGTTTCAATGGTTAGTGTCCCACTTCCTTGACTAAATTACTTTTTGTTTGAAGAAAAACCGTTGCCTTCCACTTTCTGCCATTTTTTCTGCCTTTATCACAAAGCCTTGTGCACCCTGTCGACAGTGGTTAATCTTCAATTCTCAAACAAGCTTAGTTCATGCATTTCAAATAATTAACAGGAAACAGGACCCCAGTTCCCCACTGATATCACCAAGATGCTCAAATATGGTGCAAACATTGTACAAGCTGTTGGATATTTTACTGGTATATTTGATGATTATATGTTTTGTGTGTTTTCCTTCTCCAGAAGCACACATCAAATTCTAGCATGTGCTGATTTAGCTTTATATTGCAGCTAACTACATCATAGCTGTAGCAGTTGTGAACAATTTGATGTCTTTTGATGCTCCAAAACTCGGTGACTATGCCCAACCAGTTACAACAGATCTTCCTGGTAGGTCATTAAGTTTAGTTCTTTAATTTTAAGTTATGCTTTGACAATTTCTTGACTCAAATCTGGAATAACATGTTTTTGTTTGAATTCCTCATTGTGAACTTTTATGTAGATTCAGATTCAGATATGCTACTTGAAGGGCCATCAAGAGTTTCCCTAAAGTGCCCCATAAGGTACTGTATATTCATGACATGTACTTTGCTGTATTGTGTTTGAATTTACTTACTCTAAATTGATAAAACTTGGGCGCCTAGCCGCCTTCAATCCTGTTATACTCCCTCCTTTCCTGAATATAAGGTGCATAAATTTCCATGCAAGTCAAACATATGTATGTTTGACCAATATTATAGAACAAAATATCAATGTCCACAATACTAAATAAATAAAATATGGAAATTCTTTTCATGATGGATCTAATGATGCAAATTTGGTATTATAGATATTAATACATTTTCTTAAAACTTGGTCAAACATGCACAAGTTTGACTTCTGAAAAAACTAATGCACCTTGTATTTTGGAACAGAGGGAATATATTACAAGGGCACAAGTAAGCTCTTGCATGTAATACGACAAAGAACCTCTATACAAACTATTCCTTGTCATCAATCTCCATTAATTAATTATGTTCTGTGTCTGGTTGCCAATGTAGAAGTTGCAATTGTTTATCATGCATGTGTATGTGACTATGTGGCAATATTACACAAACTCACTTACTTACTTACTTACGAAGCCTTTTATCCCAAACAAGTTGGGGTAGGCTAGATATGAAACCCTTTCACGAGGACTTCCCAGGAGGTCACCCATCCTAGTACTACTCTCGCCCAAATGGGTTTCATACCCAAAAGACTGGCTAGTTTTTACGTTGGCTCGCCAAGCCTATCACAACCCTTAGATATGAAACCCTTTCACGAGGACTTCCTAGGAGGTCACCCATCCTAGTACTATTCTCGCTCAAATGGGTTTCATACCTATGGGACTGGCTAGTTTTTACGTTGGCTCGCCAAGCCTATCACAACCCTCCTCCTTTACCCGGGCTTGGGACCGGCTATGCCTAGAAGACATAGGCGGAGTTCAATATTACACAAACTCAATTTGGACAATTTATTCACATTGTAATGACTACTCTGATACTCCATGTGTCTGTCTAGACTGTTGTTTATTCGGTTTTGTAAATTCAATCTCTGCTTATTTGAACGGAAAATGCTAATGAGCTGCAGTTGAAAATGTTTTTTGTATGTTATTGCAGTTTTAGGCGTGTGCAAACCCCAGTTAAAGGGCGTCTATGCAAACACCATCAGGTACATCTGTTTATTTGTATTCATGGGTTGAGCCTTTTCCTTCTTGACATAAATAATGATATGGCGTGTGTTTTGTAGTGTTTTGATTATGACAGTTACATGGATATTAACTCGAGGAAACCAACCTGGCGCTGTCCATGTTGTAATACTCCTTCAAATTTCATTGACATTCGAATTGATCAAGAGATGGTCAAGGCAAGTTGTATAATGTATCTGTAGTTCTGTACATGTTTTCATCTGATTATGTTTTCCTATGATTGATCTCCTTTTTGTTTCAGATTTTACAAGGGACTGGTAATGATATCATGGATGTTCTTGTATTCCCGGATGGATCTTGGAAAGCTGTTTCAGTTCATGATGAGAAATCAGATAAACATGGTGACGCAATTCAGCAGAATGGGGACACTGTAGAAACTGATGCAACTCCTTCAGATGTTATAGACCTAATAAACAAGGATGATGATGGTGATCTGCCTATGAGCTCGGCATCTCCCTCAGAAGATTTGAAGCCTGTGTTGAATAGTCAAGATATATCTGTCATGGACTATCTTCCGAATTTCCCTCTAAGCACAGCCACTCAGTCAGAAGATATGTATGTAGGAGGTGGAACTTCAACTTCTGGCCAAAATTTGTTACCTTCATCTAGTGGCGGACCTGGCTCTAGTTCAATTGGGACCTTGGAGTCTATTCTCCCTAGAGATATCCTGCAAATGCAACCTGCTACCACACGTGCCATCTCTCCTTCTGAAACCTCCAATTTAACATCTGTCATGCAACAAGTTTCACAAGGATACCCCAGTATTATGCAGATGCAATCACAGCTAGATTCTTTACTTCGATCAGCACATCATACTAGAAATGTCAGGAGAGAGCCTGTAGCAGTCCAGGCTCTGGCAGTGCCACAACATAATTCATCCAGAAGGGTGCAGCCAAATGTCTCGAATTGTCCACCTCCCACCCCACAGTCCATTTCACCTTCTTCAAACTACCAAGCACATCATGTGACAAATGCAGACAGTGTAATCACATCGATGGTTAATGGTGTTGGGCCACTCTCAAGGGCTCCTGATGGTTCCTCACCATTCCATCTACAGTCGACACAACAGGTAATTTTACTCTTCTGAAGGCCCTCTGGAATGATATTTACCAACATAGTGTAGCATTGCATTGTTTCATCTCACAATAAAATTACTGTACATATCATGTTAAGTACCCCCTCTGTAAACAAATGTCAGAGTAGTGATCTAAAGCATCTTCTATTTGTTTACAGAGGGAATATTTACTCACATTTGAACTAGTTGATGTCTTTACTTTTATGCAAAACCAAGTGACAAGTCAGCGGAGCTCCATAACTGGTAGTATGATAGTGTTTGGATGTTGAAAAATGTCTCATTTGGTTCCGAGTTATTTGAAAAGTACTTGATGCCTAAACATTTGAAAAGCTCCAGGCCTGTTACATAATTGTATACTATCTCGCTTGTGTTTTGCAGCCGCATCAAGTATTTAGCATATGATAGTACCTGTTTTTGGCAATTAGCTGTTAGCTGCACTAGGATGTCAGTTGGCGTAAGCACCTACAATAACGACATTGTTTAGTAACACTACTGTAGACTGCGGGCTCAGTGCAGCCAGTTTCAACTTACTAACAAGAAGTGGAACCAATTTTCTCTGTATTTTTGCTTGGATTGAATTTATCTTGATAAACAACATTTCTTGATGGACTTGCATAATTCTGGCAGGATATGCACAACATGCCAAACCATCAACGTGGTCGGGTTATGGGCCTTGCTGCAAATCCCTTCATGCATATGAGACCGCCGACAGGAGGCCCTGGACAGGGTAGAGGTGCTAATGCCTATGGAGCTCCCTACCCTCAACAATATCAGCAATATGACCAGCGACAATTCGACAATCTAATAGGCCAACTGGTGAACCGAGGCGTTGCAGTTAGCCAGGCCACACCAGGCCATCTCTACGTTCCCCAGCAGAGCCAGGCAACGAGAACGCATGCAGTGTCCCGGCAGTCTACTCCACCAGTGCAACCGCGCGTGCAGTCTCCTGGCCTAGCACCTACTGCTCCGCGTGTGCAGTCTCCTGGCCTAGCACCTACTGCTCCGCGTGTGCAGTCTCCTGGCCTAGCACCTACTGCTCCGCGTGTGCAGTCTCCTGGCCTAGCACCTACTGTTCCGCGTGTGCATTCTCCTGGTCTACCACCTCCTTCTCCGACTCCCGCTACGCCCCTGCTCGAGGACCCCGATGTCCCGGAGATCGAGATGGATCCGAACTGGCAGCCCACGGGGCAGATGAGGGGGAGCCTGGTAGGCTCTGCTTACGATCAAGCAATCGAACGGTATCTGCAGCCTGGTGGTGGTCAGCGGACAAATCAGGCTCGGCCACCTGGCAGGTAAACATATACTCGTCAGGTGCTGTGGGTGGCTCTGGATTTAGAGAGGCTAACATGGATCTACTTTTGTGGGTGGCTCTGAACTCTGAACGTCTTATCTGCGGTTAGATATTAACGTCCTTAGTTATGTTATGTTAGCCTGCAAATGTAGGGAGTTACTGAATGGGCTGCTTAGCGTTAGCGTACATCTGTTGTTGTGCAATGGAACGAAGTATCTATTATTATTTTATGTCACCTCTTCTGGGCGTCAGCACTCTTCTATTGTGCTCGGATGTGCATGCCGGTTGCATTCGTTTCATGTAGTTTGAATTTGAATTTGCACTTGGATAAATTGCTTACAGAGTTAGTACGTAGTTCACATTCTTAAAGTTTGAACTGAATAATATACGTTGCACCCTGGGTTCTTATTCATATGTAGTGCAGTTAAATAGTAACACAACCGGCCTGTTTGTGGAACGATTTGTGGCACGTTTGTGTGACCAGGAGTCAGAAGTACTTTGAAGTGGATGTGATCTAACAGCCAGCACCCCGTTAAGTCCATTTTGTGGTTGTTAAACTGTACGGTCCTCCAATCCGTTTATGATAAACTTTGGGCAAATTATGTCTAATAAAAACTGTACCGTGCTGCATTGCTGGAGTTGAGTTTTTCTTTTACATGTGCATATTACTCAAAGCGTTTAACCAAGTAGATAAGCAAGAGATTGTTGTCGCGTTAGACCTCGGTGTTCCTACCAGCTTGCGGGGCATTCCAATGCACGTTCAATATCCAACAATACCAGGGTGATCTTGCATTGAAGAAAAGATGCCCTACCCGTTTTCTTGTACCGATCCCAGTCTATGGTACCACGATCCACACCAGATGGGATGTGCTCTCGATTTGGAATGTAATTCACTACGAGGTTTTTAGTAAGAAATGGGAAGGAAAACCAGAGAGCTGAGGGAGGAGGGATTACAACAAGGGGATAAGAGACGAGAGCCGTACGCCTGTATTTATGATACTCGTTCTTTCCACACAGATTGCGTGCTTAAGTAGTTGGAAATTGTGAAAGTAGACCTGATTTCATAGTTTAATAATGACCCCGTTTATTCGAACACAATGTCCAGGGGTACAAAGGCAATCTTTGGTGGAGACATGAACTACA